>NW_010128050.1:0-1099 GCF_000699245.1 Pterocles gutturalis
ATGTCGGCCCTGCTAAAGCTGCTGGCAACGTCCCTGGGCAAGAACCTTCAAGACCTCACAACATGATTCTGAAGTGAAGATAGTGTTTCGGACCTTTGTGTTTAGAACTTCAGGCCATTGTTTCCTTCATTCACTCTTGTTCGCTGTTGTTCTTTTGCTGTCGCCATCTCCCAACGCCAGCCTGGTGGGGAGCTGTTGGCCTCCTTCCCTCTGCAGGGCAGGCAGACAGACACCCCGCAGGAGCTCCACCGCATGTTAGTGGCTCCCCCGGCGCTAAAAAAAAGCTCCCTCCCTGTCAGGCACCTTCTTTTCTTCTTTAGACTCATTAAAGTTGTGCTGCATCTGAGCCTGGGCCTCCGAGTCCTCCTTCCTCCTCTGGCAAGTCTTTCCATCTGCTCCTGGAACAAGCTGGAGGAAGGGGTGGGTGGGACTCCTTGGAATGGATTTTGTCACTGGGCAGCATGGTCAATTTCTTTCATGTTTTCATGACTGAACTGATCATAATTGCTTCCAAGGGATGCTCGGCTTAGGCAGTGTCTCTCCATAGCTTAGCTTCCTTGCACAAAGACATTGCCAGTCCTCACCCAGCATTATCTCCTCTTCCTAATCACACTTTCATAACTCTCCACCCAGGGTCTCTATTATACCTGCACAAGAACCTTGGGCATTTCAAGCAGAAAATTAAGAATGAGGCCAGCAAGAAATCCAGGAATTTCCCCACAAACGATGAGTTGCAGCAGGGGTCATAGAGTCATAGAAGGGTTTGCATTGGAAGGGACCTTAAAGATCATCAGGTTCTAACCCTCTTGCCATGGGCAGGAACATCTTCAGCTAGATCAGGCTGCTCAGAGACCCATGCAACCTGACCTTGAATGTTTCCAGGGATGGGATATCTACAAACTCTCTGGGCAACCTGTCCCAGTCTTTCACCACCCTCATCGTAAACAGTGTCTTTCTTATATCTAGTCTAAATCTACCCTCTTTCAGTTTAAAACCATAACCCCTTTTGCTATCACTACAGACCCTAATAAAAAGTCCCTCCCTATCTTTCTTATAAGCCCCCTTTAAACGTTGAAAGGCTTCAACAAGGTCTCCCCAG
>NW_010128051.1:0-222 GCF_000699245.1 Pterocles gutturalis
ACTCCCTCAGTCTGTCCTTGTACGGGAGGTGATGGCCCTCCTCTGAACTCGCTCCAGCAGGTCTTTTCTATTTTGGGGGCCCTACATCTGAACACAGTACTCCAGGTGGGATCTCACGGAAGTGGAGTAGAGGGCGAGAATCACCTCCCTCGACCTGCTGGTCACACTTCTTTTGACGCAACCCAGGACACAGTTGGCTTTCTGGGTTGCAAGCCACCACTG
>NW_010128051.1:404-4346 GCF_000699245.1 Pterocles gutturalis
CAGCATATTGACCACACCACACAGCTTGGTGTCGTCAGCGAACTTGCTGAGGGTGCACTCAGTTCCACTGTCCTTGTCTCCCACAAAGATATTAAACAACACTGGTGCCAATATCAACTCTTTAGGAACAGCACTTGCTACAGGTCTCCACTTGGGCATTGAGACACTGACCACAACTCTTTGAGTGTGACCATCCAGACAATTCCTTATCCACTGAGTGGTCCTTCCATCAAATCCATGCCTCTCCAATTTAGAGACAAGGATGGTGTGTGGAACAGTGTCTCCACTATGTCAAATAATAAGATGTCAGAACTCATATTTGCAATTTCAGTCAAAAAATCAAAGCCTTGCATATGCACTGAATTAATATTTCTATTCATCTATCGATTTTCAAAATGAGACAAAAAATATTGCTAATTACAGAGAATCAATGCCCTAAAGTGATCTATTAGTTTAAAACTGTTCATTAAGACAAAATTATCATCTGGAACACTGGGGTTCTCAGGTAGGGTGGAATTTCAGACAGAAAAATGTGTTAAGCTGATATTTCCTTTAGATTTTTAATGGTAATATGACAAAAACAAGTGCTTCGTGTTAAACTCTCCTCCTACTTATCCTGCTGGATACTGTAAAACAAGTGGCAAAACCCCAGCCACCTGAGGTTAAAAATCCATCCCTAAGAAATTGCAATTTTAAATTTCCTAAAAATAAATAAGAGTAATATACTAAAGTGTCCATGTTTCACGTCTATATGTAAACATATACATAAGATTTGCTAAGCTAAAAGAGAATATTTCATCTTCTCTAGTCTCCTGCCTTGATGGAAAACAAGTAATTAATTTAGTACAAATAATAAATCTGTGTAATATCAATAGGAAATATCAAAATGGGTCATGTTTTTACTTTGTGTGTTGACACAGTAATTGGTCACTTATGTGTAACGGAAACTAACTGCCTCTTATGAAAAAATACTTAATAATAAAAAGATTTTTTCTGCCACACATTATGGAAGCCAAACAAGATAAAAGCATAGAAAAAACTTTGGAAGAGGGAAAAATCAGTTACCTGTGATTTGCACCATCTAGGAGCATATTGTTCTTAGTAGTCACTTTAAATTGCACAACAGGACAGACAGACCAGGAAATGTCAGCACACACAAAGTTATGGAGTCTGATCTGGGGCATGACTCTGCCATTTGGGTGAGTCTTTCCACAGCTCCTTTGTCTATCACAAACCTTGCACTTCTCTTCATGCCTTACAGACTATGCCAAACAAGAACATTTAGGAGTAAATTAGCCAGCTCAAAATTATGACTGTAGGTTAAAATAGTTGCCTAAGCCTCCCCTGTATCCAGGCAAGAACGAAATGCGCCTTTAGAGGAGGATTTATCTTTCTCTTGATATTTAAGATAAAGGTGATATAAGAACCACCCTTCAGACCCGCCATTCCTTTTCCTCTGACTACAGTGGAAATGCAGATGATTAGTTTTTAGGTAGCCAAAATTAGGTGAAATCGATCTAACTGTACTAATAAAACATACCTACCTTGAAATATATTTAGGCTAGATCTCAGTGTACAGTATGTCAGCCTGTTAAGGAATTAATTTTTAACAAATCTGGTTTGAATCAAATGAAGTTTCAGTGACATTGAAGAAAAAAAAATTCACAGAGCACTATAAAAGTATCTCTGTGATAATAAAAAAAGCTACTAAAAATGTCCTTTGCATTTAATTTTTTAAAAGACTTTGATTTAGCAGATAAATTTAATTTATTGCTTGGGCAGAACCTTTGGGCATTTTACAAAGGACTGAGGAACTATTGTACTATCTGTTGTCACCTTGCAGATCTCATTAGTGTGCAAGACACTTGCACTGAAGGTCTTGGCTTCATTTCTTACCGTATTTACAAAAAGCTATAAGAATCGTTAAAACTATTAAATGAAGTTCCTGAGTTATACGGAAGCATTTATTCACTTGCTTCAAAGAGCGCTAGAGTTGAGATCTTCACTCCACCAAGGGCAGAGGCACTGGCTTTCCTCTGGCACTTGGCTAGTCTGGGAACTGACCTGGGATCCCCAGGTATCCATCAGGTTCTTGGGCAGAAGCACCTGCCCATGTCCTGGTCCCTGCATATGCCCATGTGCCTGTGAGGAATGATTCAGAAACAGGTTTGCAGAAATAGAAGAAAGGAGGAGATCTTTGCTTTCCTGCACAGGGGTTATGAAGGGACAGTATGTCACCTTCCACAACACCTTACTCTGCTGTGGATATGAAAGCAGAGAAAACCATAGCCTAACAGAAGCCAAGAATGAGAAAAGAAAGTGTAGATGAGATCAGTAAGAGCAGGAAAACTCTCCCAGAGCAGTCTACATAGAGCAAAACAAGGAAGAGCAAGTAGTTTAGAAAAAGAAAGCAAAAAAATGAAAAGAGCAACTGAGGAATGTTATGAAAAAGAAGTGAAAAGAATGGTGAAAAAAAATAAACATAAGATGCTCAGGGAAGGAGATCAATCTTTATTTCCCAGTCCCTCTGACTTGCCACAAGTCAAAGCTATGAAGACAGTATGACAGATTTCCTCCGACTATCATGATAAAGTCCTGGCACATTGTCCTTGCTATTACTGTCAATCAAGAACAACTGTCAAAAATTACTATGAACAATGAAGGTATCTGTACACAGAGATGATCACAAAAGATGACAGGAGAGAGGATTTTGACAGATTAAGATATTATTCTGCCTTCTCTGTTTATTTGTTTAACTTTCAGGATCCAGTGGACAGTGCAGCAAAATGCAACAGATCTGTGTGATGTGGAGGCCAGTAACAAGGTAGAGAATCTATGAGCTGTCTTGCAAACAGAAGCAAAATAAAGGCAAAGAGAATTATGAGAAAGAAAAAAGGTAAAAATAAATAAATAAAAAGCAAGTCAGAGAAGCTGAGTGTGAGGGGGAGAGAAAGAGGAGAGCAGCCAGGTTCTGTTCTCATTTATCCTCAAGTCGCGGATTTACGGTCATGTAACTGCCAACACCATTTGGCCAAGCTCTCCTTACCAGCAACAGGCAGAAATGAATGACAGACCATACAGATGGAAAAGACCTATTTGCTCCTCCACTTGTCTTCCTGACAGAACACAACCGTTCCCTATGGTACATGTTGGTTTTTTTTCCCCTCCTCAGCCTCAGGAAATTGAGCACCCAGGACACATCAATCTTTTAAGGATTTTTCTACAACTAAATAACGTCAGTACTAGGATACCTTGTCCTTTGACTTTTCTAGCTTGACATTCATACTGAGCATTCTGATTCTCACCACCACTCAGCATCCCTCCCCACATAAACATTTTGTGAGTTTAATTGCAAATAAATACCATTAAAAGAAAAAAGTCTTACTCCTTTGATAGAAATTAACCTTCTAATTATTTCTATTACTCTTAATTGCACTTGATCAAATTTCATGTGGTCTGCCTGAGATGAGGTAACATCAGTTATGTTATCTTAAACTTGAAAATTTATAATATTTTTTGAGCAAATGGATTAATAGCCATATAAAAATGGAAATGATTTTTACCCTCCACATTACACTGTACAGTATTCCACATTTAAGACTTGAAGACATACTGAATATTTTTCCCACCAAACTGAGAAATTCCACAGTTATAAAATGATGCCTTCTGCTACTTCTACAATCACACTTAAGTTATTATTCATGAAGCAGATCTCACACACATCCACAGCAAAATTTTACTCTGTGTGTTAAATTTGAGGAAAAACACCTCATGGCTTTTGATGATATATTCAGTTTTTTCTTTATATGTACTTTTTTGTTCAGATTTTTGATAATCTATCAGTTGTGATGGATTTTCTCCATCCACTAGGCACCTGTAAGTCTTGGAACAGCTAGACTTTGCATCCTGTAATGCATCATAGAATCATAGAATCATAGAATG
>NW_010128052.1:0-8631 GCF_000699245.1 Pterocles gutturalis
GCTGCAAGACCCACCCGATAAATGCCCCAGGAGGTGCCGGCCATCGTGTGGACCTGCTGGGAATCAGCCCTGAGTTAGCGTCCGCTGGGGCTCACGTTGGAGGCTTGATGACCCCACCTGAGCGCTGCGGCTCTTCACAGAGGTAGGAGATGCCCGGGGAAAACACCTGTGCTGGCAGCAGAGCGACCGCCAGTGAGAGGGGACCCTCCCTTTGCAGCCTTTCAGGGGCACCCTGTCCCTTCCTACTGCCTGCGAAGTTTGGCACAAGACACGGCGGTCCTTCTCACCTTCAAGCCCAGCTCACTGCTGGCTCCTGGAAGAGAGATGGGAAGAAAAGGAGGCTTTGAAAAGCTGTCGCTGCATGTGAAATGAAGAATGTTGAGAATTTGTAGCATTGCTTCGAAGACAGGGCCATACATGTCAGGAAGGTTGGCACACAGTACAGACATTTCATCTGGTGTGTTATGCACAATAACTGGCTTACTTACAGCAGATCTTGGCGTGTTGCATGTTCAAATGGCCAGAGGAACATAAGGCTGCATGTTCCTCAGGAGTTCTGGGCCCCAGAGCTGATGATATGTCTTATTTCTCTTATCTGTGCCGTGTTTAGGCATCAGGTCAACCTCATACTCACTGTGCACCCTCATTTGTTCCATGCTTGTTTCTTTCTTTTTTGATCACTTTGGAGTGTTGGGAACTACCTCACTATTAGGTTAAGTTTTGGATGATGTAATTAAATTTCAGAGTAATTCACAGTTCTTGTTAGCTAAGTAGCTTTGTGATGACAAGCTAAATGTCACACATTTCCTAGTCTTGAGCTCTGCTCCCAGCCTGCTCTCCATGGATAATGACCTTTTTTGGAACAGCCTCATGGATCCTCCCTTTCAGCTGGTTTTATTTTAAATTCCTGACATTTCTTTTTGCAGGTCTATTCTCAAATATCTGGTTATGGCGAGGTGTTGCTGGAGTCCTTACTGCTGCTGTAATTTTCATTTTGTGTATTCAGTTTGGTAAGTTTATAAATAATTTTAAAAGCAAATATAATTAGCCTTAGAAATTACCAGAGTTTTAGGCTGTCAGAAGTCCCTCAAAACCTCAAAAGGTTTATTCAGAACTTATCTCAGAGTTAAATAGATGTCTCATGACATATTGTTTAGAATTGCAGTCGAGTACTAGAGAAATGGCTCCACTAGTTGCAGTTAGGGAGTCCTCAGTTTAGTCTTAGTGTACTTCTGGCATTCAAGTTTATAACTTCACTGTTGGTATTAATCCAAGTTCAATAAAACAAATAACAAATGGAAGATTGTTCTTTGCAACCAGTCTGTAGTCTTTAAAAAAAATGACACTATAATAAACAAAGCTGTCAAGTCAGCAGCAAGGAAGCAACATTTCCAGAAACTGTGGTTGTTAGAAATGCTTAAGTTGTAGAAGAGTCCTTGGAGGACATGTTATTATCACCTTCTTATCTGCTTCTACCAACCTGCCCCTTGTCATCACTTTAAAGGTATGTCAGCAACCATAAGGGTGCTGGAGCTAGAGTATATAATTAGTTTACAATAATAATTTCTGCTTGGGAGAAGTAATAACACTATGGTTACACTTAGATGAGATTAGATAATGCAGTCAGAAAGCAAGTTAAAAAGCTCCAGAAACTTTCACCAGTTGGAAGAAATAGGTAGACTGGGTTTTTTTGTCTTTTTGCAGTAAACCGTTCTTCAACCAAAGACTTTCCTGTCTGTCCTTCGCTGGAACTCTGTCCATCAGGTTGGCTGTATTTCCAGAGGAAATGTTACTACCTCTCAGAGAGTGAAGCCAACTGGAACTCCAGTCAGAGCCTCTGCTCCTTGCACAATGCTTCCCTCCTGGTGATTGAAAATCATCAGGAACTGGTAAGGGAACAAAAGAGGCATCTCCTGTCACCCCATTTCACTTCTAAGGAGCTGCACAATGAACCAGTGTGTTCTTCCAGCTTCTCAAGCTGAGCAGTTTGAAAGCTGATGCAAAGACCATGATGAGTCCCAGCTTGCAGAAGGCTGTGTGTCTCCTCTCCCTGCAAACAGCAAACATCAGTTTTAGTGGTTGATGTTTTAGAAAGTGCCTGAGGCTTACCCGAGTTAAATTTGGTGCTCCTTACAGCTATAATACTCACACTGAAGGCAACTATGAGGGTAAACACTGTTGCATCTCATTTATCTTTAGACAACTGTTCTCCCTTAGCAAGATAGGATAATGACAGCCAAGTCGGTAGGTATGCTAGTCTTGACCTTTGGAGTTAGTAGGTAGTTATCCTAACCACAGCTTGGAGCATCTTTTTCTGCATTATACACCAATGTTAGGAAAGATTCCACATAACACAAAGACCTAGGAGAATACATTCTTCCATATCTGTTCCAGACCTTGATATTTTGAAACAGCCTCTCTCTAGGTCACTCAGCCCTATCACAGATACCAGCAGAATGGGTGGAGATGTCAATTCTTGTTGCACACACTAGGGCAAGGATCTTCCTTAACTAAACTCTGAAGTGTCCTCCACAAATCCTTGCTAGCTGATAATAAAAACTCAGTATGATGAACCCATATCGGTGATGGAGAAATGCATTAGCTGCAAAGGTGTTCGTCGTTCGTTGAAGACTTTCTTGTGGAGAAACAGTAAAATCATGCATTTGCAGTTCCATAGCAGTTCTTAATATTCAGTAGTGTACTTGAGTTCTCATAATCGGCATTTCTGTCACTACGATATCTGAGTGCTGCAGGGATCCTGTCTCAAAATTAATCCGTTTGATTTCTGATTGAGTTGTTAAGTTCTCTTTCAGTTACAGGGATCACACAAGATTCAGACGCTGGAGCACTCTGTAGGTTTAATCTTTAATATTGTTTCTTCTGAGAGAAGGGCAAGATCATTGTTTCGCTTTCTAGCCCTGGATCAAAGGCTTTGTATTTTGGTAATTAGACTGAACATGCAAAACTTATTTTCTTGTATGCGTTTATTCCTCCAGAGTTTTATGGTGAAGATAACAAAGCAAGACCCATGGATTGGACTCTATAAAAGAAATGAAGAGTTCTTTTGGGTAAATGGCAAAGCATTAGACAATAAAATGTAAGTTGATGTTGAGGGGTTTTGCTGGTGATACTAGACTGTAGGGGAGTAAGAGAGGATAACTAATACAGATGTAGACAGTGACTTGAAAGAAATATCTGTAATGATGTTGAGGGGATGACTATATACAATAAAGATTTCACATAGCATTGTTAAAACTGTGATGGATGGAAGTCAGGAGATAAATTTGTAATGCCAGATTCAAAAGCAAGATGAGATGAGAGCTTATGGTAACAGACAGTATAGCAAAGTGAAAGTTAAACCCAGAGACCACCAAGATACCAAAACAATGGGGGAAGGGAAGATTACGATAACACAAATTCCTCATTATAGAATATGTTTTGCAAAAGTGAAAACCTGCATGCCACTTGCATAAGGTTTGTAGCGAAGATATTTGGGAGGCTTCTAAGAGATGTTTTCATACTTCTTACGGCCTGTGACTACAAAGAAGGCTGCTTTTTTGAGAAAGGTGAAGATGTGAATTTATGTTGTGTAAGCTGCTCTGTGGCCATCGCCCTGTGTTCTATCTATCCCACCAGGGTCAGGTGTGGGGCAGTTTGTTCCTCCCACTGACAGCTGTCCCATCTTCTCAGAGGCTGCTGCTTCTTGTCTTGAGGCTGCTCCCGGAAGGAGCTGGTAGAATTACCAGCGACAGTAATAAGCGTTGAGATTCACAAGTCTGAAATTAAAAGTGGAGAATTTAAATGCTCTTAAGTTTGTGACATTACTAGTGGTGCATAACTGTACTCAGTTCATCCCCAAGATTTGAGGGCTTAATCTGATAATGACCTCACACATTTAATGTGAGATGTGAACAGCACATAGGCATCTCAAGTTGAAAATTGCAGTCCTTCCCACTCTTGCTTGTCCCCTGCCTGTGATACAAACATCCATTGATGCCTTCATTTTCAGTTATGAAGTTCTTCCCATTCTTAGACTTCTGCCTCTGTGCACGTCTCAAACTGTCCCTCTTGTCTTTAGAAGGGCAAACACATTGATGTCTAAGCTCAGTTACTATTAGAATAATGTTAACACTCGTGGGGATTTGTCCCTTGGGTTTTCCAAGGACTGTACTAGTTTGGTTGGCCTTTTTACAGAACACTGTAATGCTTTGAAAACACAATTGGTGAAGGAGACCCTCACCTCCTACGTAGGGACACCTATCACGTGGAAACTGATGTTCACTTCCTTTTTTCCATCACTCCCTTACCCACAGTGCCATGTTCAGTTCTGAGGAAGAGGGAAATGAGAGAGGCATTTGTTTCACAGTTTCTGCTGGAACATTTTGGCTGTACAGAAGGATGTGGAAGTCAAAGGTGGAGCCCGTCTTGATAGTGCAGCATCCTTGAGAGGGGCAAACCTGAATTCCAGTCTCTGCTCTAAGGGTGTATTTCACATTGAGTGGACACTAGACAAGATACAGGAGTACTGCAAGTCCTAGATTTTGTATTCTGGAGGCCAGATCCCATTACAAACAGACAATCTTTGTGGTGTTCTCTTCCAAACACAAGCTATCATGCTCCTGTGATGCCTCCCTGAAGTTCCCTTTGCTCTGGTGCGTTACTTGATTGTGGATGTCAAAGCGTCTCTTTTGTTCTTCCTTGCAGAATTGAAGTAAAAGGCTCTGGAAACTGTGCCTATCTTGAGTCAAAAGGAGTCTCGGCCTCTGGATGTTATTTGACCAGGAAATGGGTCTGTAGCTTGAATATTAGCTTAGCATAAAGATAAAGGTGGATGAAGCCACCTACCCTGACACTTGGCAGTCTGATACGATGTTTGCACAGGCTATGTCTATGCTCTGGGACCTGGGAATGCATCTCAGCTCCGGCCTGGAGATGAATGACTTTTCTGGCAGCTGGAATCATCCACTCACAGAGGAAGCCTCTTTTTTTTAAAGATACTGAAAGGCTTGCTTCAGCATCTTGATAAGTCGTTTCCTTGCCCCATTGTTCTAGCTACTGCTCAACTCCTAGCTTCTTTCTGTCATGTCATCAGTATTTCCTCCATTAACTCTTCTCTTGTGGGATCCTAAGCAGCTACTCTTTCTTTTCCTTTTTGGTGTGCAGTTGAAGTTATTTGATCTGCTTTTTCCTTACCCAAGCTCTGTGTGCACGGATGGGTTGTGAGTGGGTCTGCCTGAGGGTCTTGCAGTGCCTCTCAGATACAAGGGCAATGCAGAAATGAGCATGTTGGTTTAGACAGGATCACTGTGGGTATCGCTCTCTCAGTTTGATGAGGTGCATCTTGTGCGACTCTGCATTGCGTTCAATGTTCTGTTACTGTTATTTTACATCGATCTTGTTAAATTAGCTTCACAGTGTTATAATTGGGTTTTATGTAGCTGCACTGCACCTGAAGTTCTCCTTTCCACAGCACTCATCTTAGCAAAAAAATGTCAGAATAGACCGAGTATTTATTTACTCTCCACTGATGGGGAAAATGCGTTTGAACTGAAAAAGTAATAGTGAAGCTGCAGACATTAGCGTTGCCAAGTTAGAAATAGTCCTCAGTGCAAATAGGCAAAATCCTGAAGAGAGAATGAGAGAGTTAACAACAAAGGATGTTTCCCCATGGTTTCCTCGTGTCCTGGGCCTGTCAGAGCCCGAGGCTTCCACACAAGGGTTTGTTCTGTGTGCGCCTATCGTTTTCAGCAGCAGCACCTATTGCTGTTGAATTGCTGTGAGCCTGAACATTAGGGCACAGTCCTGCTGACCTCTGTCCACTCGTGTCTAGCAGGTACCCTGAAGGTTAAAAGTGACATTGGACACAGAGGAAGCAAGGCAGCTTATTTACCAGGTTTCTAGAGAAGGAAGAATGGGGAATTCACATGTAGAGCAGGGCAAACTACTTCCCTTCTCAGAATAAAATCTGGACAATTGGTTTTCTGTGTGATCTGGGAGCTATATAAAAGTATTTAAAAGACGTGTGGAAGTGGTGCATAGGAACATGGCTTAGTGGTGGGCTTGGCAGTGTCTGATTTACGGTTGGACCCGATGATCTTAAGGGTCTTTTCCGACCTAAATAATTCTGTGACTCCTGACTAAGTGAAATTTATGAAAGGCGCAGGTGGAGCACTTTTTGAAGTAGCCGCTAGAGTGCACTGTCGTTTCAGGGAAGGGGAGATAAATGTCCCAATTTTTTAAGAATGTAGAATTGCACAATGTTTGACAGGTTGTTTGGAGTGTTGTTCGGTTGGTTTTTTTTCTTTGTCTTATTTATAATTATTTTGCTTTTTTGTTGAAATTTAATTGCCATTTAGTTTTGTTCGGTGTCTTGTTTATGCCTTCATTATTTTCTATGATAACAGGACTTTACTGTAACAGGACCACGCTGTATGGATATTGTTAACAACTTTATATATGATCACTAATTTTTCTGAATTACACTTTTTTTTAACTGCTTGTATTCTTTATAGGGATAGTAACAGACTCTACAGTATGAATACCCTAATAATCTATGTGTTAATTTATACGTAAGTAGTTCAGGGGGGGAGGTTATTCTGGAATGTTTTTAAATTAACTGTCTCTGGAGGATATGGTTTGTGCAATAGTCATGAAAAGTTATTCAATAAATACCTTTACAGACCCTCTGAATTACAGTAGTTTGTGTCTTGATGTTGTACCTTTAAAAGTATTTTTTCAGCTCAGGCACCATTTGGGGGGAAAAAAAAAGTCACCAGACTGAAGCAAAATAAAAGTTTCAGGTTTTGAATATGAAAATATCTTTAATCATAATGTTGGGGTTGACATGAGACAAGACATTTGACCCAAAAAAGAATGCATTTCACTTTATAACACTTCAGTATGTGTCAGACTTTTAACAAAACCATTTAACTGAAATACTGAAGTACTTCTGTGGAAATGCTGAAGTGTGCATACTGAAACACACACAGTACAGTAACTTTGGAGGGAAACATGGAATTTTCCACAGTTGACTTGCAAAGTTTTCTGAGTATTTGCTTTAGGGGCATCCTGGAAGTACATTTCAGAAACTGGTAGAAATTTTAAGGGATAAGGAGTATTCACATACCATGTTGTATCTTAGCCTTTCTTAAGCTGATTTACCTGAATGTTTCATTTAATGACAAAATAACATCACTCTTACAGTTTTTTTCCATCAGTGTCACTATGGATAGAGTCCACAAATGGGAAATTTTGGTTCTTGAAGGAGATTTTGGAGAAACTGAGCACAGCAGGTTATAATGAAAGCTCTTTTGTAATCTGACTCTTAAGGGGTGCAATTAGCATCTTTACTTTAGTATCCAAAGCCTGTCATGCTAAGAAATGAAGAATTAAGCTGTGAATTCACTTTACTCAGAGTAGGGTTTGATGAAGTACTTGACTTCAATGGCCTTTTTTTATTAATGAGTGGAATTACTGAAGATTTAGTGACTGCTTAAAATGTAGGTAAGAGCTTCAGTAAGGCCCTGCAAAAACATGTTTAGTTACATTAGTAATAGTGAGAATGATCAAATACTAGATGTTTCATTAATATTGTTAAAATCTAAACACCACAACCAGTTTGAGAGAAGCCAGCTCAGTAGTTTAAGTTTTTCTTGTTACATTCAGCATGACTCAAGAAACATCTGCCATAAAAACAGCAATTCAGCGGTTGTCTCCAATGCATGGAGAAGAGTATGCTTTAAGCACCATTTTCTCAATGGGGAACATACCTAGAAAAATACATATAATAGATATATCTATTACAGATAGATGTATCTTGTGCATTTCAGACTCTTTCTTTGCCTTTGTTTCTCTGTCTAGAATAAACAAACTAATCCTCTTCCCCACACACACTGTGCACTGAGTTTGGGGGATTTTTTAATTGATTTTGTTTTTTTTAAGATAAGAGTAACAGCAGTTTTTCAAACGAGTCTTTAGCTGCACTCACTTACATGCACCTACTACCTTCCTGGCATCTCTGTCTGGCCATAATTAAGTCAGGTGTTACTCATCACTGTAGATGAAGGAGTGTCAGTCTGTTGGTGTTACGATATTGCTCATGAGCATTTTCTTCCACAGCTGCAGTCATGTGCATGCTAAAGCTGTGGTACTTTACCCCAAGAGCTCATGTGCAAGCATGTCTGTTGGTTACTGGTTAGTCGTCACGAGTTGCTAGATATTAACATCTTTGTCAGCAACGTGGACAGTAGGATCGAGAGCACCCTCAGGAAGTTTGCCATTGACACCAAGCTGTGTGGTGCAGTCAACATGCTGGAGGGAAGGGATGCCATCCAGAGGGACCTGGACAGGCTTGAGAGGTGGGCCCATGCCAACCTCATGAAGTTCAACAAAGCCAAGTGCAAGGTCCTGCACATGGGTCGAGGCAATCCCAAGCACAAATACAGGCTGGGAGGAGAATGGCTTGAGTGCAGCCCTGAGGAGAAGCACTTGGGGGTGTCAGCAGATGAAAAACTGAACATGAGCCGGCAGTGTGTGCTTGCAGCCCAGGAGGCCAACAAGATCTTGGGCTGCATTGGCCAGCAGATCAAGCGAGGTGATTCTGCCCTCTGCTCTGCTCTCGTGAGACCCTAC
>NW_010128053.1:0-36036 GCF_000699245.1 Pterocles gutturalis
ATTCTGTGATTCTGTGAAATCCAAGAACCTAATTTTCTGTCTTATGTTTGTGGAATTCAGGATGGCGCACAGCATCTTAGATCAAGAATAAAAATCCTTTATCATTTGTTCCCTGACCTGGGATACAATTAGAGCACCCAGGACACTGTGACTATGGAATACCAACAGGTGTAAGCTTTTAAATGAAAGGTGGATTGTTTCTGAACCCAGAGGAATTCAAAAAAAGATCCCCTATTCAATAGGACCAGTCGACAGGTTGAAGCAAGGACTCCGGCATACATCCGACTCATAAAAATATCATTTTTACTTAGTACTTTTATTACCTGGAGAATGGGCATTCCTTCAGTCATGTTGATGAAAATATCTTGTTTATATGGTGTTCCTCTAAAGGTTGGGCTGTTGTCATTTTCATCTAGCAACAATATGTTGATAGCAGAGTGTACCTCATTGTAAGGTGGCAAATGATCTCTAGCAGTGACCTTTAAAAAAGAAGCAGTAAAATTATTGCTTTGTTCAAATGCATGGTGTATAAGTACTAAGAAGGATAAATGACAATTACAAGCTGAGTAAACTGCATCACTAGTGGTATTTCCCTCCAGATAGTCTGGATTTATTCTTCAAATAAGCTGCTGATTTATATCAGACTGTCAGCTTCTTGTCAGAACAGATGAGATAACACCTGTTTGTCTCAGGTTGCTTTGGAAAGGAGTAGGCTTATTTTTAATACCTGTAGGTGAATAGATGGTATTGTCTCCCTGTCCAACAGTGTGGAGTTCCTCACAGTCAGGATCCCAGTTTGACCTAGCTGGAAGGGACTGTCAGCTGGAGTGAGAATGAACGTTCCCTGGAAGCCTCCCTGCAAACAGTAATGACATTTGTAATTAAATAGGACAAACACTGAGCTAGTCCCTTAGGATGTGTTCTTATTCTCCAGGTGGAGAACGTGTAATTTTCTGGTTTAACTGAGGTTACAGTTCGGGGGGGGAAAAAAAAAAGGAGAGGAGCAAACAACGTAGAAGCAATATATCATGCAGGCTGAGGGTGACTTGCAGCTTTGTATCCATTTTGCACTTCTGCACTTTCATATTTGGGACCTTATGAAAACCAGAGGAGTTTCAGAGACAGAAAAAAATTATTCTTTAGCTGCAGTACTCTACCTTTTAAAGAAATTAAATTAAGTTTGTTTTGCTTAGGCATATTTAGACAGTCAGTAAAAAAACCCAAAACTTCTAGCCCTCTTCAATATAACTGTATAATGCAAGAGCATTTTATATTGTATTTCAGAAATGCAGTATTTGTAGCAACCATAACAACCTTGTCATTTTACCTCATCTTTGTCAGTAGCTGATACTTGAAGAACTTCCATCCCATTTGGGAAATTTTCTGGAATTGAGACATTGTAACTTGATTGGGACAAGACTGGAGGATTGTCATTCATGTCTTCAACAGTAACTAACACTACTGCATCAGCTGTTTTGAAAATATTGTCTTGCTGAGTTGCCTAGAAAACAGAGACTGTAGCTGTAAATTCCATACCCTGGTAATATTGAGCCGTTCCAGCTTAACACAAGGACATGACATGACCGCATATATTCAGTAAATGAAGTTTTCCTTTATTTTGCATTTTAAATGGCATGCATGATGGAGCCCTGATACCAACCGCCCTTTAACATTAACATGAGAAATACTATTAACAGCAACATTGATTAGTTTATGAAATTGACACTCGGTATTTAACACAACAAAATGTAAAACAATCATTACCTGAATGCCCACAACAAGATACGGACATTCTTCTCTGTCAACTGCAGTATTTACTTCCAACACTCCAGTGTCTGCATTGATTAAAAAGCTGTTGCTATAGGCTGGGGGTTTCACTGGAAAGCAACAAATTGCAATGGGTTAATGAGAATGAACCAGAACAGTAAGTCTGATCTGCCCTTTTTATGACTTATCTCCTTAGCCACAGCAAAAATGAACAGATGTTCCAGATAAAAGGTTTTTTTTCAAACACACTGTCCTCCAAACAATTATTTGGAAATTCACTCACACTTCAAGGGTCTCAAATTAAGCATCTCACCACCTTTTAGCAATTCTCTCAGGAGGACGAAAAGCTCCTGATGGAATTGATCTCTCTAGGTGGTCCTGAATGCAAATCATTTGATCAAATGGAAACCCCTAAACTAACTTAGATTTTAAATCAGGAATTGCTTATTGGAGAGAGGTTAAGAACATCTAAACATCTTTAAAATAGTTGCATCCTGCTCTAGTGACTGAAACTAAGCTGAGTTAGCTCGTGGAGCAGCACTGTATGCAGTTAAGACATCTGACCGTATGCTGCACTTCCTTATTGTTCTCTTCAGTAATACAGACATCATAAATTACTGTGTGAATGTCTAGAAGAAAATAAAGGCTCTTACCTAGTTTGATGCTGTAAACTACTTTTTCATTTATACCTGTGTCTCCATCTTTAGCTAGTATCTTCTCTGGGAGAATAGCCAGAGGACCTAACTAGAACATATATATTAACTTGATTAACTTGAAAAAAAAAATACTTAATGAACAATTAAGTTTATGTGTAAGTCACAATTTTGATTAAAGAAACAAGAAACATACACACTTTACAGAGGAAAATGATGACTAAAATACTTGATGGATACACTGTTTGAGAACTACCAGACTATGAAGCAGTAGTCACTGATGGAATTAATGTTAAGAACACTGAATATTTGAGTACCATTCCTCTCCTGGAAAACAATACACAAGTCTACACTGCAGCCCTAATAAAAACAGTAATTTATTTAAAGGATAAAAACATTTTAGAAGATCTAAAATTATTCTTTTAGACAATTAAAGATGAACTTCTAACAAAAGGGACACCAAAGATATTACACCAAACGCATGTGTGGTTTAAAATATGTTAACATGAAGATAACGATGAAGAAACACGGATAATAAAGAAGATAATTAACTATTTTAATTTTAGTGGATTACTCTGGTAATACTATACTGTGATTTTTTTTTTTGACAATACATACAGAAGACTGAGTTAAAAAATATACATATCTTTTACCCAGAAATTTCCACCCTATAGAGAAAAAATTATTACAATATAATATAAAACACAATTTACCATTCAGATTCTTATTGTCCTTACATGATTGTAATGAAGTATGAAGGAATTACACTATTCAAAACTGAAATCAGGCAGTTAGCTCCAGGACTGATGGGCAGTCAACTGCCCTTTCAAGTTTACAGTAAAAGCCCTGTTACAATACTTATTTAGTTTTTTTTCCCTTGGGTGTTTGTTTTTGTTTGTTTGTTTTCTTCTTCAAACACCAAATACTCTGTTTCTGTAGCAGAAAGTTTTTTACTTCATATAATATGTGGCCTGTTTACCTGGTACTCAGAGGTCTACAATTGATAACTTTACAATTCAACAGCACAAAACAAAGCAGCCCTCCATCTTCAGCTGCTCAGTGATGAAGAATCCTTGAGAGAAAAGTACTGTGGACAGGAATAACCTATTTACATTTGCAGCATTCACTGAAAAGCTTTTACCTGGTTTTCACTGATTTTTCCATTGTACACTGATTGGCTGAAATAGGGGTTCAATGTATCATAATCTTCTACGTTAATTAGTAACGATGCAATACCACTATTGTTTCCAAATCTTTCCTACATTCCAAGAGAAGGAAGAAAATAAGAAACCTTGTAATGAAAGAGCCATTTCTCAGTGGAAAATACAGCAGAATATTATTATAAGTGCTCTGTCGTGTCCAAGCATTTTTAACCTGAGAACACTCACCCTGTCAGATTTTTTTCATTTCTAGAAATACAGTTCTAGGAAAAATACTATCCACAGGTAAGTGTTCTTAGTTATTAATTTTATATCAGACAGGTGTTACATAGTAGCACGTAAAATGTGCTAAGAGTATGTTTGCTGCAGATGTACTATTTGCTAGATACTGCAATAAATGTGGCAAAACTACTTCTTTTTAGTTCTAAAAGGAACTGAAGGCAAATATATACTCAAATCTCAAAAAAGACACACAAAAAGACTGCAGGTGGTAAGCTGCAGCAAATATAGGATTGATCCACTGGAATTAATAGGTGAATATATATTAGAACAGTGGAGAATAAATATATACAATATACATACTTAAAGAAATACATGCAGAAAGAACCTTGGACTGGTATTTGAGGGGAGACTTAAACAATGGCTCAAATATTAAGAATGTGCTACTTCATCTCTAGTATGAGCCCAGATGCAAACACAACTTTTGGCTTGGGAACTCCCTAAATTGTAAATTTGTAGAAACTGGGAAGTTATAACAAAGGAAGTATCATTGTAGAACTATCATGGCTCTCATTCTTCTTTTAATTTATATCATACCTTTGCTTGGACTGTTAAATTGAAAAGGTTGATCATGTTGTAATCCAATGTTTTATTTAGCATGATGTTTCCATCTCCTTCCCTTATATAGAAGTATTCAGAGTTTGGACCCTACAAAATGAATAAATCAAATATTTTACATGATTAACAATGAAATTACACTTTCTTTTCTCTTGCCACCTTTTATTATTGGACTACCCTTCATAAAGGACCAGGAATCTCTCAAACACCACCACTGGAAAGGGAAATGCTGATCCTCTTCAACACATTCTCTCCCATCACTGTCACTAGACTTCCTATCTGATGTATATCATCCTGTGGTCAATAACTGAAGCAGGTCAGATGAATGACATCAGCTTCCCTTCACCAACTATAAAAGGAGCAGAGACATCAAGCTCAGATGTGAAAATCTCCTCCACTGTAGATATCTAAAGTTAGTTGAAATAATCTTACATCACTTTACATGTACACCTCAGCAGGACGAGTGATGAACAGCAAATAAAACTGTTTCAACTCCTGCTTCTAAAAGGGACCACTGAGTTCCTTAGCTGTAGCTGAAGAGTGCTACAAAACACATCACAAATGTTAAGAAACAATATTCAGGACTCACTGCATCCTAAGCTGATCCTGATGTATAAGTTCTAATTTTAAATGGTCTTCTTGAAGCTAGCTTTTTGCAGATTTGTAATAGTAACTACACAGTGCAAGACAGCATACTCGGATCAGGTCGCAGGCTATATTTCATATGAAACGTAGACTGGTGTTCACAGTCTGACAAACAAACGGCACTCACCCAAAGACTGTAAGTAATGAGGCTCCACAAAGGTGAAAAATCTTTATCGTAAGCTTCCACTTTTATAACTGTGAAATTTATTGCAGATACCTAGAGGAAATGAAGATGATCAAATGCTCAGTCACAAGTCTCTTTTGGTATCCCTCCTAACTTCTGTCAGGAAAGCTGTGCTACCTCCTTAGCACATGCAAATTACTTCCTATTTCCATTTTAGGTCTGATAGCCAAATGTGCGTTCTTCATCCCATGCCTCCAGCTGTACATGCAGCCCAGCCATTTCCACACCCATGTGAAGATGTAGAAAAGTCCCGTAAGAATGCATGTAATGATCTGAGTGTGGTCACATTACCACCTCATATTTTTTGGCCCCAAAAATTAATTTAAAAATATCTCAAGAAAAGATATTAACATTTGCCATAACCCACCTCTGATAGTGAAGCATTATAGTGAGTTTGTAGAAACTGGGGAGAATTGTCATTTAAGTCTTCTAAGGCTAAGTCCCGGACATTCTCAATCTCATTATTCTTCATAATGGAAGCAAAAGACGCATTAGGAATGACAGCAGTGAGGCAGCAGCATACTGCTTAACATTTAATTTCATCATATAAAATTAGGTTTTCAAAGAGACAGCCCTTCAGTTCTAAAAGCCGCAACGAGAGAGTTAAACTACCATTTCTAATAATGGAGTAGAAAGTTTATGAAAATATTTTTTAAATTAACTTTTTAAAAAATTACCTTAGGCTTTCTGTGAACAAAACCACTCAATCCAATTGGCACCTTTAAACAAATGTATCTTCTACAAGGTGCTCTTAACTCCCTGTATCATATCTTTAAATGAAATAGTATTTCAGACAATAATAAGTTGCATTAAACTTAAAAAAATAGTTGATAAAAATGTGCCCTTTACTTACTGTTCCAATCCTTTGGCAAACAACAGCATAAAAGAGATGGTCGCTCTGAAAATTAACAACCAAGCAAATAATATTATCAACTCCTAATATGATTGTCAAAGAATGTTTATGTCAGAATTACACAAAACAACTTCTAGTACTTGACTCCTCAGGTGTGCCACACGGAGTTGACAGTGCATTGTTCATCCGATTCAGTTACAGGAGCATACTTCTGCTATTTTTGTCATTTCAATATGTTGTACCAAAACATACTGCTTATAATGTTTAGCAAAATCATTACAGATTATTAATCGTAAAGTTTATTTGGCTGCTATTCATCTACTGCTGGTATCCACCCACCCAGATCCCACCATCCACGTACCCGGCTGTTCTCCCCGATAGAAAACTGACAGAGAATGGAGAATAAAAAGTGTTTTAAGCCATTTGGAAAAATATCCAAATGAGAAATGTGAATGTAAAAGTTGTAAATACATTTTCATCGATTAAAAGTCTTGATTGTAACAGTGGTTTTAAAAATATGTATGGTTCAGTTCTGTCAAGTACAGTGCTACTCTGAAATAGTACTTGTATAAAAAATAGCCTCCCCTTACTCTATGGAACTACATGATTTTCAAATTCAGAGGCAACCTCAGCCAGGAAAAACATTAGTATTGCTTTATAGATTCCTGGTAGTCCTACAGAGCAAGAATGTCTTAGGAAGAAGGACCTATCCTTTTGTGCATCAACTGACAGAGGCCAATGGATTTATTAATGTGTGAAGTTAAGTGCTTGTACAAATATTCATGTGATTAAGGATTGCCTTCTACCAAATTATACCCAATCAATCTCACTTTGGTGAAATAATTCACGTTACTGAGAGAAGAGTTTGAAGAAAAGTGACACCTATCATATCTGCGTATTTACAGCTTTCATTACAAGTGACAATACGTGATTAGGAAAGAACCTGACTGTCAGATCTCTGAGAAATTTACAGTTATAGGAAACTGAAGACATTTAACAGATATTATTACTGAGGGGTAGACACCGAAGTCTATGCTGCTTTTTCTGATGAGTCACTTTTTTGGAATACCAATCTGTATTGTGAGAGAAGGAACAATTAGAATTTAAGTTTTAGTGCTACTTTTTTTCACCTGTCAATAAAACCTTTAGATCTAGGTTTTATACACAGTGAAAAGAATACCTCAATAGTATCAACATCCAGTTGCTTACGAGTCCTCACTGTCGCATTGCGAGATCCAGGATTATATACCAGCTCCACATAGGGTAAGTGTTCGGGGAACAGATATTCTTTTAATTTCAAATTCACATTGGGTGGGATATTTGTAATCCATTCTATATCACCTGTAAGAGAAAGTATAATAAATTGGATTGCTTTATGGAAAAGAAAACCAGGAGGTTCATCCCACATTTATTGACAACTAGAGTACTGGTTACCTTTTGGTTACATTTTATATTATTTTGGCATTTTGAGCTAAACAGCGAGATCTGTTAAAGCCCCCTGATTTACTGTGCACAAGTGTACTGATAGGTTTTTAAAACCACACAAACCCACTTTTTCCAATATATTCATACTCTGTAACAACATATCCAGAATTAAAAAGCTTGGCATAATTGACACTTAAATTTCCACCATTTTCTGGAAATAGCCTTATGCTGAAAAAGTTTTTCCACATTTAGTGTGAAAATATAATCAAAGTGTAATCAAAGTCAGCAAGTGAAATCAAAATCAGTGAGAGGCTAGTCAGGGCTGCATAGGACAAGTTTCAGTATTTTCCAAACACAAAGGCATTTCATATTTCTCAGTTGAATGTATCACGCAGGCTGAATCCAGCATGAATCTGGATTCAGGCTTGTGGTTCAAATTTTTATTTTTTTACAGAATGGTAAGTGTATGTCCCCTCCTTCAATCTGTTCCCATAGGTACAGAACGCTGAAACACAAAATAACACAACCTTTGAATCAACTTGAACATCATTTGCTACAAACATGCATTTAGGAACTCTTGTCTTGAAATTATTAGAACTTGTTACTTGTAATTATCGTTTTTCATATTAGACTCACTGTCACTTCAGTACTGACTGTATTACTTGCTCGGTTAAAGACCAAATCTGTGTTTAAAAGTTGGTTTGAAAGGTATCCTTTTAAACCATCCAGTGTGGTGCCACTGGCAATCTTACTAAATAAAGTTAACTTACTCATATTATCAAGATATTTGTGTTTATGAAATAACACTTATCTTCTCATGGAACATATTATCTGGATTGCAAACCCATAATCCCTTTTCCCCTCCAAAATCTTTCCTGAACATCCCAAATATTTTCCACGATCTTCAGGAAACTTGCTACCTGTGTTTCTTTCTTACTCCACTGTTTTTGTACTCCATCACTACTAATTTAGGCTGGTAAACCCTGTCTGTAACAGTCCCATCTCTAATCTCCACATGCAGGGTTGTGGTATTAGTTTCCAGGTGCCTAAAGGAAGGGAACCTTGTCTTCTTCCAGCTGCAGGGAGTGTCTGGAATGGTGTCAGCTGCCGGCCCAAAGAGAGTGGGCTATAATTGCATGTAAGGAGAAAGTCCAGTCAGATGGCAGTACGCACAGAACACATGGGCTGTGTCTCAGTGGCAGAGTGTCATGTGGTATCTCGCTATTTAGTGTGCAGTGTTGAAACTGTTGGAAGAAAGCGTTCTAGGAAAATAAAATCTTTGCCTGCTGATATACTGTCTAATCCTCCATCCAGAGTTGAATAGATTCAAACAAGAGATATCAATCAGTGGCCTAGGAGATAGTATTCTCTCCAAAAGAGAGAGCCTAACAAAAAGGGAGTGCTTGGAAAAAGTGAAGCTGGTTGTTCCTCCTGCTTATGCATTACAGGTATGTCAGCAGGTGCACTCATACATATGACGCACACAAAGGGTCAAACTTCATGCTAGTCGCTTAAAAATTAAATGAAGAGGAATCAGGGTGAAAGGTGATTCTTTTCCTTTCTATCCCCATGCAAGAGTCAGACACAGCATCTATGCCCTTACAGCTTTGAAAGAAACGTTTCAACAGCAGCTGGAAAAAAAACGCCGCTCTGTATCATACCTCTTTTCTGTATCTTGCTGAAGGCCAGAAGCAATGAAAATTGCCAGCGGACAGCCAGCATGGGCCTGGGGCATGTTTCCATGAGATCCTAAGGGTTTAAGGGTTGCCACATACCTGAAGGGAACACTTTGGCCACAACTTAGGCTTTGTCTTGAGAGATTGCTGTATACCAGTTAAGCTAGTCAAATCCTGACTGCAGGGCTGCCTCTAACAGACAGCATAGTCACAGGCAACCGCCCTACCCTTCAGCTAACAACAGTAACCTCTCTGGTTAGCAGTGGGAGGAAAGGAGGACGGAGTTATCCTCTGTACTGCATTTGCAATGTAAATAAATAAAAAGAGTACTGTCTACTCCTCTTCTGTACTATGCTCTCTTGCAGTCACTGAACTTCTCCCAGTGTTGGATTTTGTCTCCAAGACACAGTTACGCGTTGCCAGCCAGGCTAAGGAAGCATAGAAAATGCAGAGATAAATCGAAGTTAACCCTGTCAGGTTGCACAAATTAAACAAACATCAGAATAATACAGAGTGTGCCACACTAACAAAGAAAACTAGAATAGAAAATGCAAACACATACAGTGGCCAGCATTGATCCTGTAATTGCCTGTGCTACAAGCCTGCTTGTTCCTCTGCTCTCCCTATTGCCTCAACAAAATAAGAAATTGGCTTTCAGAGAGGCTCCATTCTGAAGCAGAGCAGAGCTCCAGAAGCAGAGCAGGGCTGCAGTGGCAGTGGTTCCTTCTGATGTAGGAGGAGGTCAGCTCTTGTGGACAAGATGAACTGTAAACATATTTTTTTTCTGTATTTTTTTCCTGTCCCTTTGCCTGCTCTGTCTATTCAGACAGTAAGATCCTTGGATCAGTGAATTTTGGTTTTTACGTTAATTTATTCTATTAAGCAGTATGCCACGTAGGCAACTGCTGCATCCAGCCATGAAGGCTATTGTAAATCAATTAATAATACAGATTCATTATAAAATACATGGACTATGTGAAGCCTAAAAATACAACGTGCATTAGGGACCAAATCAAACAATTCTAGGATAGTATCACGATTTTACCTGTATATTCATCCAAAAAGCGTGACAGCATGAGTGGGTTGGGTGTGGTGTCACAATCTATACTTGTGATTTCTAAAAAGAAAAGAAAAAGTCATGTACAAACAACGCAGAGGGACTATTTCTGAAAACAAAAAAAAAAAAAAAGGTTAAAAAGCTTATGCTTTATAAACCCAGATGCAAGCGCTGGTTCAAATTAAGCTGAAAAACATTTATCATGGTGGCACCTTGACATAATTTTCAGGGTTTAAAACAATGCAACATTACACAGAGTAGGTAAACATTTGCATCTTGGACCTAGTCTATCCTTGCCCCAAAAAATTCTACAATGAAGGATTTCGCAACTTAAAAAGCAGCTATCAAAAAAAGGATGTGAAAATGTCCAGCTACAGAATTGTCCTTCCTTTGTACCCTGACCAGACTGAAACTTGGGCTTTATTGCCTGACAATAATGAATCACTGTTCATGACCAGACTGAAACTTGGGCTTTATTGCCTGACAATAATGAATCACTGTTCATTAATTCCATGCTGAAACATTTGTGGAAATCATAACCGAAACGACTTTTGTACCCTGGCCTTCCAAGTGTTTGCTATTCCCAAGAAAACTGTAAACAAAGCTATTCACCACTGAAACGTTAGCAGGAATCCAAGAGCTTGGGGCAAAGGCACATTGACAGATTTACCTGAAATTTATTTTCCTTAAACTTTTATAGAAGTTTGCACTTTTGAAGTATGTTTTTTTTTCCTGAGAAGTGGCTTTCATAAGTGGTTTATTGTACCTCCAAGACCTCTCTCTACATTTTCTCTGTGTGACAAAAAGTGACGGACTTTTTTTCTAGATCTCCAAACTATACACACAGAAATCCATCAGATTTTTTCCCCCTTCCCTGACCAGAATTACTCAGCAAAGCTGCCATAGTGCAATCCATGTTCTTATGGATACCTGTACAACTTTTGCGGCCTTATGCGGGATTGCACCAATGCTAAGAGTGTCCCCACTCTTCTCCTTGCCATCCTTACCGCATACTCAGAGTGATAGCTGGTAAAAGAAGCAGTGGGCTATTCTTGTCTGACTAGAGAGATGCCTTTATATTTGCACCACTCTGCAGGATCTCCTTTTTAAGTGAGCAGTGGACAGATTTCTACACAAGTGACTGAAACAAACCCTAGAGGACACTTCCGCAGTCAGCAGCTGCTGGTTATGGGTTTAATTCACCACCTCCATCTCCGAGTATTCAAAAGCCTACTTTGGAAAGCAGGGCTCTGGACTACTGAAAACTATCAAAAAATGGGAAGCTTGGAAGTGGCTGGAATGTTACATCACAGTTGAATAAAGGAAATCACAGTTGAATAAAGGAAATTGGATAATTAAATAAAAATTCTTGGGGTTTTGTTTTGTTTTTTTCCCCCCACAAAGAAAAAATTTCCCTCTGCCATTCCTGGTGATACTCTGGAGCTACCAGAAACAAAGGAAAGACACTTGAGCATTTTCACTGTTATGAAGGTTTTCTAGGAAAGCTGAAGGACCAAAATTATATTAAGACGTGAAGTCTAGGCACGCAGGCACTGTTCCTACCCCCAGATTCAGCTAATGAATGGCACAGTTTTCGCTTTCTGGAAGCCCTCTCCTCAATACGCCGAAGGGAACTTGTAATGGAGTCCTTACCACTACAACAAATACCAGATGTAAAAATGGTAACTACTCCAGTCTACTTTAGCAGAATAACAGCAGCAAGGAATTAAACTATCCCAACTTCAGAACTATACATCCTCAGGGTCAGCTTCAGCCTAGGTATTTTATTTAATGTCAACTGTAGATATAAGTTAACAAAACCCCAAAAAGTTCAAAGAGAACTTGTAAAAACCACCTGTACATACAAGAGCAGTGGTTCTCAATTTGTAACCAGTGAGCCCTTGAAAGTCCACAGACCAATTCCATGGGCACCAAGAAGGTTGCTTGTTTAGATGCTGTTATTTTATCAGTCAACAGATCCATGTATTTTAAACTTCTAGGATTGTAATTTATATGAATTTAATAAATTTACTTTCGTTCAATTTCAATGAAAGCAGGAACAGACTCACGAGCATTTATAAAAATAACACTACTTACTTTGTGCATCGAGACAGATGAATGTAACCCAACCGATCAAAGCAAAAACCAGAGATCTAGAAAGCGCCATGAGCACTGCAGAACAAATATCCTACTGAAGGCAAAAACAGATGGTCGTTTCTCATATACTGTATTTGTAAAGAATAATTTCATTTGCCATATCATAAGTTAGTTGTTATCTTGACAAATGCTTCAGTGAGAACAAGGCAAAAGACTGGAATAAGACTGAGAGCAATACACAAAATATATAACATGCTTATCATTTTCTGCTTGTGAGATCAAAGTCCCTTCTGGGCAATAAAAATAAACCAACAAGGAACTATAACTCTTTGTGTTACAGCACAAATAACAAAGTCTATTTTAATTTTAATATTCAACATAGAGATGAGAATAAATAAATTAGCACGATGTCCGGAAAAAGGTGAGAGGAACATACATATTCCCTGGAAAAGAAAACTAAACGGGGTGTCAAAAGGCAGAGGGACTAGCATTGCCCCTTTTGATCTCATAATGATGGCAGAGTATCTTCTCATAACTCTATTCCACAAGGAATAAGTAGAGCATTCCTGGTGTAAAAACAGTAGTTACTA
This sequence comes from Pterocles gutturalis, assembly GCF_000699245.1. Taxonomy (NCBI): domain Eukaryota; kingdom Metazoa; phylum Chordata; class Aves; order Pterocliformes; family Pteroclidae; genus Pterocles; species Pterocles gutturalis. The sequence goes on from NW_010128053.1 coordinate 12,945, forward strand.
TTTGATGCGATGAATGCGGACACCTCTAAAGCGTGCCTAGTATTTTACAGGTAGTAGACACTGAAAATAGGCTTAGCAGGCAGCTAAAACATTTTACTTCAATTAAGTTTCCTCCAAAAAACAACAACAAAAAAAGAGGGCGCTAAAAGCTTTCAGAGAACTTCCAAATGATGCAGCTAATCATACAGTTTGTTTCAATCATTGGAAGTAAATATACCTTTAATTCACAGGAGCAACTGACTACGCAGTAAGGAAACTGCTGCCTAACCAATGTTTGTGCTAGCATGTTTTGTCACCATGGATACTAATTACTATAGTTTGAACAAAAATACAAAGCATCATAAAATTGCATATAAGAACTAAAAATAAAATTATAATCATGCTTTCCTAGCCTTAAATAATTGAAATGGAAATGTGGGAGCAATTCAAGCAGAAGCAATTAAAAAAAATTAAAGTCATTCAATCATGGGCACCACCTCTTTTGAACAAAGGCCACATCCAGCCATGATTATGCATTCAATGGCATTATTGCTAGAGCCAAATCTCAGGCACTTATTTTTCCTCCCCTGCCTGATTGTTCCCTGTGTCTATGATGGCCAGGCCTTAGCAAGGTTACATGGCAAAATACAGAAGACAGAACTGGGCACAAAATACCTCCCAGAAAGAAGAAAAAGGAAGAGAAGTTTCCTGATCTAGTCCACTGAATTGCATCACATACCTTTGTGCTACCGTAGCCAGGCCAGAGGGTACATAAGATGGTATCTGTATCAAAAAATTTCTTCTAGCAAGCAATCCTCTTGACCACTGGAAATATTTATGTGCTGGAATCTTAATCCCCTAATGAAGGTTTACTTTTGGATATTCGAAATTACAGTGAAGGCAAAGCAGCTTCAATGTTTTTTGGGGCCTCTGTTAGTAGGAGGCATCCCAGAGAGCTGAAAGCTTGGTATTGAGAAGTGGCATGAGACCTGAGAAGATAAAACGCCAGAAAGATCTCCCTCGTTATCTATGGGGAGGCAGCCTAGAAGCTGAAGGAGGTAAGCCATTAGTGTACACAAAGCCAGTGGAAAACCAAACGTAAGTTAAAGGTCACCTACAGGCAGGTGTAGAATGAAATGAATGCTCGGATGCAGCGCAATGCTGTTATCCAGTCTTTGTAAGCTGCAACTGCTGTTCAACTGGGAGGGTCCTAGACTAACGCTGCCATGCAGGATTCTTCCTTCCTGCGTGGTTTTTGTTCTCAGGGATCAGCACTCCAAGCCCAAAGAGAAGCATCATGACAGTCTCCACCATTGTCACCTGTGTCCCATAATGGAATCAGGCCCAGAACAGAGTTCTGATGAAGTTCGTTTGTTTTCTACATTTAGCACACAAGGAAAGAGGAGGACGGAGACATGCATTTAAGGTGAAATCCTTTGTAACACCAAACAAGCTATAGGACAGACAGGAATACAACCTGTCAGGAGTTGGGTGTTGGAAACTAAATTTCTTCAACGGACATTGAACACCATTAATCAGAACATATCAGCCCAGCATCACTGAGGACAGAATTGCTTGCTGAGCATGCAGGGCACAACACTGGAAAAGGGCACACAGCAGGACACTTCTCCCACACCAGGCTGACAAGCAACAGGCATCTCTACTACAGGCTGTGTGGGAATGCACAGTCCTCCCCAAACTGAGGATGCTGCCCAATTTCAACAGCAGCAGCACTTACCAAATTAGCATCCAAAGCCCCTGTGATTCCCAAGTAGAAGAGCTCATGCAGTCCTGCGTGACTTTGTGTCAGTTGCTGTAGCCTTCAGACTGGCTGAATGCAAGTAAACACATTCTGACTTCAACCTCCACCATCATGATGCTTGAAGACCGGACAAGACAGTAACCTCAGGGACACAGCTATTCTATGCTGTCACTCAGTCTCAAGCCTGGAAAAGCCTTTGGCTCATTTTATTTATAGATATAGCCAACAGGGGATTCAACAGTAAATCTATTTCTGTAGCACGATAAATTTAACGTGAGTGCAGTCTTCTTTTCTTTCTGATTGTTAAGAAACAGAGAAAATACTCAAAACCCAGTGGTATAGTTCATACAGGTTAGATTTCACCAAGAACAGCTGCAGGAGGAGTGTCTTCAGTATCTATGCGTATTGCTCTCTTGGACATCAATAATAATTTAAGGTTTTACATCTTCCTACATTGGAGAAGGAGATGCCTAAACAGAAGCAGAGAACTTCATGTAATTGCTCAAGCAAGCATCTGAGCAGGAGCAGTTTCCCAACATAATGCAATATGTCTGTACACTCAACAAGAACACGAAACAATGTTTTTGAAAAAAAACTATTCCCTTCTGGCAAAGAGTAGCATCCTCTCAGTCACATCAAATATGCCCATGCTATTCATAGTTCTGTGTCTGATGACTGGGGCAACCATATGTCCACATTTCTCTTAATACATTGACTTTTTCTCTTGGAGACAATTACTGAATTTAAAGTTCTGGCCCTTTCTCCAAGATTTCTGGACATCAAGAAAACAGGCACAGCTCCACAGTGCAGCAAGTTAGTTTAAACACACATATGACAGTAGGACATACACTGTAGCCTTACCAGAATACCAACTGCACATATACAGGACAACCATATAGCAATTTCTAGGAACAGAATCATGCAAACTAATCCTATTCATAGATTTAAGGGACTGTTTAAATGGTATGATAAGCACTGTGGCAGTGGAAGGCAAAGTTAAACAAGTTTTTAACATAGTTTGACATTTTGCATACTTGGGTCATTTGTAAGGCAGCTTACTCATGAACTTTTAATCCAGCTTCAGAACTCAGTGCAGATAAAAATTCTTTTAAGTTCTTGTAGATTTGCAGTAGCTCTGCATGCAACCATATCTTGTTCTTGACAGATAAAAAGCCTGTACCACGATGCTGCAATTTAATCACAAATACACATGACTGAGACCATCAAACAACATTTACACACTCACTCAGTTCTTACAAGTATCTATAAAAAACTCACACACTTCTTAAATCAATAACATTTATTTCCATCAAACCAAGACAAATTTTCAAAATTAATACAAGATAAAAACTCAAGGTGGTTGGCAAGGGGAAAAAAGACTGCACATCAGGTATGTTATTTTTAGATGTTCAAAAATATTTTTTAATAAAACAATACTGGCACTTTCCCACAGAACAAAACCAGCAGAATTTTCCCTCCTCTTCAAGTCAGTAGTTCTATGAAAACTAAACACACATACATGCAGCCTGCAACTTTTCATAGCAAAGTTTACTATGGGAATTTGGAACAATTCTCTATCAGAAGTCACAAAATTGTAGCAGAACGCTTACCCTACTGCATTTTCATACCCAGTGTAATTTATAATACTTCCTCTTTCAACAAACAACAATTTTCAAATGTTCAACTGTAAGTGCTTAAAACTGCATTACTACTTGCAAACAGGCCCAAGGCATTAATAATTTTTATTTGATACAGCACTCCTGCAAAGTTACCACTCCTGCCTGAAAACAAAGCCGTTGAAATCCACGGTTTTGCCTGTTGGTTTCACTGGGCTCTGAATTTGCTATAGCACTGGACAAAACACACAATAAACAACATTCATTTTTAATTGTTTCAATAAAAATCTTCCGCCTTGAAAGCAGTATTTTCAAGTATTGCTATCCTAGTCTTCTAAGGCCTACTGAAAATCCTCAAGAAACAAGACAAACACAAAAAGCCTGAAGGGAGAGAAGAGTGCATTTAAACAATGATCTCCCTCTTCTTACCCCACCCCACCCTCTCACCCAGGATCTTGCTGACTTAATTCCAAACTCACAATTTATTGTACAGCTGTGGCCTGGAATAAGCCTTCCCTGAGCGCTCTGTTTCAAAAAGTCAGAATGTGTTTACTTGCATTCAGCCATTATTATTGCCATTATTGCCATTTTCTTTGCTAATATGCAGACATATTTTCTAGGCAAGTTATTTCATTTTAGTAGCCCTAGTTTTTAGAATGTAGACTAACTTGTATTCTATTGCTCCAAATACAGAACTTGAAAGTGCATCTGACTTCTAAACAGTATCATTCAGGCAGGTTTCAGAAAGTAACTAGACCAAAAAGATCAACATGCATAAATCTTCATAATGATACATCTCCATTGAAAGATGCAGAATTTATAGCATATCTGCTTGGAAACTTAGCAGCATAGCATCATTAAGAGAGAGAACTGCTTTGCGTCCTAAGGTCTGGATATCAGAAGGGAACAAAAACAATCTATTGTGCAAGAGGAGTCAGATATGGAATTGGAACGAGTACCAATTTCACATACAAGTAAAGCAAGCATTTCACGTGCAAGATGCAATGCTGCATCATAATGGCATTTATATAATCTTTGGAGGTCTAGTCTCTACCTGCCACCCACTTTCACACTAATTGGAGTTGTGTGATATAAAGAAGGAAGCCTCAGAACGGCATTAAAATTTTGCTTAAACTAGTTTAAGTCACAGGTATTGTCGCAGACTTTAAATGCAAATCCCCAGAGGACTGACCTAAAACATACCATCAAATACTACACAATATAAATACACTAGTCGACTTGTGTTAATGCTGCCGACTTGTGCTCATAATTCAGTAGTCTTGCTTTTTCCTTTTCAGTATTTCTAGCATACCAAAAGGCAGATTTGTCTTCCCCCATAAATAAAGTTAGTCTGATAATTTAACTTTGTAGATTTAGAAAATATTTTCTATGCAACTTAACACAATAGCCCAAAAAAGCAATTAAATTTAAGAAATAGTATATTTACAATTAAAATAAGTACAGACCTTATTGGATTTGCATTCATTTATCGCACAAAATAATCTACAAGGCTTAAAGTAATAAATAAGTCACTGGAAAGCTTTCAGAGATGTGCATTCTCCATACAGAGTGCAGTGCAGTTTCAGGAAGCAGTAATGTATTCTGGTTAAAATTTTTCGTGAGTCCTTATGTTGGACGGCCTTGACCAAAACGGGGTTTTAACCTGGATCAAGAACACATAAGAAACAGATATACATTATTACTGCTGGAATTTTAAATTATTGTCCAGTCAGTGCTCTAGTACAGTATTTGTTTGAAATTACTTTCATATTACAATGTCTTCTGAGAGAAGGGAAAAAAAATATATCTCGCACTCAGAACCTATTCTTGAGAAAGTTGCCTGACAAGATGCCTGTACCCACAACCTACATATTTGTACAAGGGTACACAGCTGAAAGAACAGTGATGTCAAATATCTTATTTTTAAATCACTAATTCTACATTTAAAAAGTCACATGCTTTTTTTTTTTTTTACTAAGATCTGTGAGAAATTCCTCTGACAATGTATTTGAAGCTTCCAGCCCATCCCTTAAAAGTTTGTCAGCAACTCCACTATAAGCTTCAGCTCAAGAGGCTCACCTGCACGCCACATTAGGATCGGTTCTAGGCTCTACAACTACACACAGTGTGCCAGCTTCTCTGTTAATTTTTGTTTCATCCATTTAAGGTGTAGACAACCAACATGCAGTACTGTAGGTTTTTGATGTGTGGGTTTTTTGGGGGTTTTTTTTGTTGTTGTTTTTTGTTTGTTTGTTTTTTTTTTTTGGAAGGAGGCCAAAGAATAGGTTAATGAATCCTGGGTAACACACTTCCAGTTATCCATAGTTTCACAGAAAATTATATTAGAGCACCAGAAAACCTTCCAGCATAGAAGCTGTAAAGCAGTTCTTCCAGCATGGGAACAAGAGTTTCATTCTCTTAGCTCTAGTTTAATTTGACAAATAAAGCTTATTTGTCACCATATATTGTTTACCTCCTGGAAAGGATGCTGATGCAAAAAAGCATATGAAACAAAGCACATTTTTCTTTAAACAAAACCCACCCATCCCTATAATCCACATTTTGTTTTTTCCCTTTTATTTTGATATCTTACCTGACATTCTTCTCAGCATTGCTTTGTCGTGCGCTGACCTGTGCTGAGGCCTTTATCTGAGCTTCAAGTCTAGAATAAATGCCTCCGGCATACTGGAATCCAGAAAAAAACCCAACTTTTGACATTATTCCAGTTTAATCAGTAACTTTCCATAAAAATCATTAAGATCCAGCAGAACCTACGTCACACTTTGTTTCATTATAACAACCCAGTACTGAAACCTTTTAAACCCATTCTATTTTCCACGCCCAGTTTTTAAAGGCAGCGAACTTCAAATATTATTTTAAACTATTTTCCCCCAAAAATAATGTTTAGAACAAAATGAAGATTAATAAAATTCAGTTCTTTAACTTAAGTATTGAATAGATAGTATTTTCATTTGTGTTACATATTTTTGTTACCAAGGCTCACTTCAATTCTGTAAACACTGCATCGTGATAAGACAAATCTTACCTCTTTGCTGTCTTTTGACTTGACTCGATCAAGGTCTCCCAGTCTCATTTTTATTAAGTGCCCTGTAATCTCAGACATTCTTCTCTGATCTGTCAGAAATAAGAAAGAATATTTAGAACAGACGTTTTCCTTGATAGAGAATACAAAGAGAGAAGAATCAGATGCACAATTTAATGATATTCTGTTTACAAAAGTAGCTTTCTTTTCAGCTCCTATGAAACTCCTGAACAACCAAGATCCTAGATCCTGATGCATAACGCAGATGCAGTAGTGTTCTTGGCAGGAACCAGCATCAGCCTAAGGCATTACACTGAGACCAAAATCTATGGGAATGGTTTTGAGACAGAAGTTTTCAAAAGAGCAAAAATGCACAAAAATCTCAGGAGAGATTAAAAAAGGTGGAACAAAGGAATATACTTCTGAGTATTTTTAGTCAGAAAGAATAGGAAAGCAATAGAAGTGAATGCTTAATGTTTATCTCTGCTTATCTGCACAGACAACAAATGGTACAGAGATGTAAGAGAAGTTATACACATACTTATGAAGCTGTCAGATGACACAACTATAATTTCTGTAGGTTATGTACTGACATTCTAAATAAAGAACATAAACCATGCTAACATACACACATAATGCATTTTTTCTTTTTCCTCTGGCAAACCTGGAACTCCTCTCCAGTATTTTCCCAGTCAGTAGGCCCAATGCTGCCCATTTATTTTTCAATCTGTGTGCAAGACTGCACTGTATTGCTTTATACAGTGGATTTTCTTTCCATTTCCCTACCACAAATATTTTTTTCTCCTGTAGAATAGATGAGATTGCTAATAAATGCCAAACATTTTCAGAAGGAGTTCCCAGCTGTATGAGTATTTTTGTTCAGTGTGGGAGAGTCCGAGATTCCTGTGTGGCTTGGATACAGCTGATTAGTAAAGATTAGCCTAGTTGAAATCTGTTCTCTTCCAGATGAGAACTATTAAAAAAAAGGACCCAAAAAAACATTGCTATGTCTGGAATACGTAGCTATATTTTAAGAAAATTAGCCATTTCTTATATGAAATAATGATTTTCTTTGCATAATATTAACTTTCTGAAAGCTAAACTCATGCAGGAACAGACCATCTTCTCTTTGAGCATCTTGGTTGAATCTTAGTGACCTGGAGGCATCCCATTTGTTCTGCTGCACACTCACACTGGTTAGAAAAGAAAGATGCACACGATGTTATCAGTAACAGTTTACCAAAAGGGATATACTAGAATATATTCTCAAGGACTTTGAAAATTACTTACATGAATGGAGATGCATCTCGGGAACTTGACTATTGAGGACAGAAAAAAACATTAAATATGTTTTAAAACAAAGTCCAAAACTTAAGAGAATTCCTCATTATTCAACCCAACCAGAGAGGATGGTTTCACATCTCTGATTTTACCTTGTCAGATAGCTTCTCCTTTTTCTGAACACTAGGTGAAGAAACCACTTTCTTTGGGTGCTTGTAGGATTTCTTGAATTTCTCCTTTCTCCCTGCTATTTGAAGAAATATCTACTCATACCATCATACCTGGAATTTCTCAACTTTTCCCCCCTGTTCCTTTACAAAAAGAGTAAAGGAACAGGCTATTTTCCCTTCATTAGTGTTGCAAGCATGCTAATACACACAGATTACTCAAACACTTCCTATAGGAAAGTTTACAGGAACTCAAGTATATATTTAAAATGCACAGTGGTTACACATAACTGTGCAACATCTGTCGTCACACTAAAAGCAACCGCACATGCAAGCTACACCTTTGACCATATTAATTCAATTAACAAGCTCTGAGTGATATCAGACCAAACAAGTTTAAAGTCAAACTACAAAAATTTTCATTCAACTTTTTTTTTTTTTTTTTTTTTTTTAACCAAACTGGTATACTCCAATCCTTCTGAGTCAATTCTGAGTCAAGACAAAAAGGACAAAAGAACTGCCACTGTTCAAATGACTCACTTCTAGGGTGAAAAGGAGAAGCTGTTTTTTGGCTTTCCATGGTCCTAAATTGCTTATATATAAAAAAATAAAAACCCAAACCAGGGTTTTTATCCAGCCGATTCCTGCAGAATCCTAACAAAATTGATGGTGAAGCAAGTTCTTGTGATTTTTACACTTGAAAGATAAGGTTGCTTTAAGTGATGGGATTGAAAGATCCCTGAAAATTTTTCTTCTTCAGGTCTTTATATCTTCTTGTCTATTGCAGTGGTAGCTCAGTCTTGAAATACCTGTGCCTTGACATAAAAATACAAGCCTGTCTGCCATAATTGCATGGTTGTATATGCGAAGTAGAACATTTTGCTTGGTTCAAACAAAAGAGCCGTTTAGCTACTGCCTTTTTTTCCCAACATTTATCTACACGAAACTTCATACAAGTAATTTGATAGTCTTTCCTGCAAAATACACCTGTGATCAGCTTCAAGGACATCTCAGATGTGAACAGTTCCCGCTTTCCTTGTTTGCCACTGATTTTTTTGATAGCACTAAGCAGTGGGGAAATTTGTATCTACACGCAGAAAAACTAGAAATAAAATTTATGCAACATTATTTTTTATTTTGAAGATGCTTAATATTTAAAATTTGCTTGCAGAAGAATTCTGCTGCCTTGAATCCCTATCTCTAAATTCCAGGGAGAATGACTGTAGAGACTTCTTGTACCTGGTTTCCTGCATATTTCTTCTTCATCCCCCACTTCATCCTCAGTGACCTCTGAGCCAGTGGTATACTCCTCCTCTTCAGATAACAACGACTGCTGTTTCTAATCAAGAGGAGGAGAGTGTCACAGGTAAGTGAGGCTTGGTTCCTATTAAATGATACATTAAATCTGTCCTGAAGGAGTTGTCTTCAAGCTTAGCTCTGTATCTTAGTGACACAACTGTGTACAGTTAGGTGCAAGAACACGATTCTCAAATACAGAGAAAGTAATTTCAAATCTTCACTTAGAATGTATTGATAAATATTTATATTTATGTTTCTTTCAAGTGGTCAAACATTGTAACAGATTTCCCAGAGAGCCTGTAGAATATCCACCTTCAGAGATACTCAAGATTTGACTGTAAATCACCCTGAACAAAGTGATATAGCTTTGAAGCTAAATCTAACTTTGAAGTTGGCCCTGCTTTGCGAGTGGGAGGAAATACATAAGATGACCACCAGAGATCACTTCCAACCTGTATTGGTGTATGATTCAGTGTTTAATATCCAATGCATTGCTGGCTACATTATTTTCCTAATTAATAAGAAAATTTATGTTATGGTAGCAAATGTCTGAGCTAGCCACATAATCACTGAATACAGGAAACTGCAAGTTTAAGAATGGTACGATTGAGGCTTGCTGCATCTTGCAAACTGCCTGAAATTGCTGAGATGCTCAGTAATTAAATACCACAAAACATGCATATTGCAGAGAACTCCAAAAGACACACAGATTATGTAAACCAGAGCTATCTGCAGTAATAATTTCTTGCAAACTGGTCTGGAATATCTGGTTGGCTTTTTCTGTGAACTCATCACCCTAACACAAAGTTGGTTTTTTTTCCTTCTATCTCTTGTACATCATCATGAACTATGGGCTCCAGTATTGCAACAGATGGGGTCACAGTGAATAGTGCCTAACCGATCACCACAGAATAATGACAATATTAAGGAACATGATTTTTACATTGTTTGAATATACACATATATCTTTTAAAGTAAGTGATAACTAGTGAGCAGTAATCCATAAGAACTAATGAAGCTTAACACAAACTGCAAGTTCAAAAAGTTTAGGAATCATGTTTTTCCTAGAACAGTCATACTATAGGGCACTACGAACATCAGACTGCAACACAAATCCTCAAGAGTGACAGAAGCAAGCTGCTGCTCTCTAGCATTTTCACAGAAAAACAGTAAATCATGTAACATACTATGCTACTGGAAGAATGACTCCTCATTGCCTGCATTTGACTAGGCCCTCAAATCTGATAAAAGCTTTTTGCAATGAAGCAGCAGTATAAAGAAGACATGAAGCATCTCAGACAAGCCATCAGAGACACAGACTCAAAAACTCCAATTTTGATTATTTACAATTCTGTCAGTGTAACAAACTATTAAGAACTGATGCGTGCAGTGCTGGTCTATTGTTTGTTGACATTTATAAAAACATTTTAAAAGGAATTTTTAATTTTTATTCAGGCCAGATTAGTACTTCACACATACTTTATACTTTCTTGTAAAAAGTGTTGCTATATGGTAACCTCCACATTAAAGCAAGAGTAAGAAAATATATTTTCTGCCAAATTTATTAGAAAATAAGACAAAAACCAAAGCTAGTTCTCCGCCAGTGCAGAAGACCAAATATTTAAAACCATGAACAAAAGATTTTACTAACCAGCTGTAAAGTCCAATTCTTCAGAGAAAGAAACTGTAGTCACAGAAAGAGAGAGAAAGGCATATAAGTGAAAGAATTAATAATAATTATAATTTTTTTTAAAAGTGAATGGAATTCTAAAAACAGGAGTGGTAGGTTATAGTACAGCAATCTACGCTGATAACTCCTAGAAGGCCTACTCCCATCTTTAACTATAAATTTTGGTGGAATGACTAACCTCAAACAGGTTGTGAACCACTGACCTCTTAAACACAGTGAATTCTGTCATATTTCAATGTGCCTAACCTCAGCAGTGAAAATTTTTACAGCTGATTTTAATCAAAAAAGCAGTGCAGGACAGGGAGGGCAGTTATGCATCAGATTGTTATGGAGTTTAATAGCCTCCTGCCTTTATCGCAGGAGAGCTTCTGATACTCTGTTTGAAATTCTCATTGAATCAGTAGCATTGTGCTACCATCAGGATCATTCTGTTACCAGAAGTTCCACAATGGGTGCAGAACTTCAAAAACTTATCTTTGCATGAAAGCTCTCTTTATACCAGAGGTAGTATAAACAGCCTCCTTGAACTTGCCTTAAAAGGTATCTCTGTTGACCTGACATACACATAGTAACATACATGCATCATAGTTCTGGAAAGTAAAATCTTTCCCATCTTGGGAAAAAAAAAAACAAACCAAAAAACAACAACAACAAAAAACCCCACCAAAACATAATCTAAGTTACTGTTCTGCATTTATGGACTTGGTAAAGTCATGTGGACATACCCAGATACATCAGCAGACAAAACAAAGGCAGCAATTATTTAAATATTTGCCATGTGATGCATTTTCAAGTATGACTGGATCCTTGAATATCATCAGTTTAAAAAAGGAGCAGAAAGCACAGACATATGGAGAATTGCTCTGATACACTGAAAGCTTTCCAGCAGATAGGTAAAAGTTTTGCCTTTTCACCAACCAGATATTTTCTGCCTATGCTAGTCTATGCTATCCTGCAATGCTCAGCAGTGCCCTTCTTCCTCCAACAACGTATAGGTTTTGTTTTTATTAAAAATTGCCTAATGAATTCTTCAAAGTACCCTTGCAAGAACCCTCATTATCAGAAAAAAAGGAGGGAAAAAATAAAACCCATTAGCACTCACAGCATTGATTTCTCCAGTTTTGGGACCCCATGGTGTATTTGGTTCTACAAGCACATCACATTCAATGCCTTTTTCATCACAGAGCCCAATACCAGAATCACTTGAAGAGAAAGATGTGAAATGAAAATAAATGTTTGTACTTCATAACTTCAGAATCAGTCTCTCTTTACTCATCATGTACCAAGAGAGAAGATAGACTTCCCAGTCAGCCACATAATATTTTGGTAACAATCCATTAAAATATGAATATGAGTGAATGCTTATGGAGGATGAATGAGTAAATGCCTGCTTGAAATGTAAAAGGAGCAAGTACTTGTTCTTCTCTTCCCATTTTCCAACTAAACAAAAAATCAGTTACCTTTAAAAAGTCTTACGTCTCATTTTAAAATAGGGGAGAAAAAAAATGTAAAGTGCACCTGTTTTAAGTGTTGAAGGCCAAGTTATTTCATTAACACAATGTTCTTACCTATTCTCATCCTTAATGAAAGGAACAACAATAACATCTCTATGATGAAGCAGATCATTCAATATTTTATTAGTCTGAGATGGCAAAACATCCCCGTCTTCACTTCCTGAAGGTAAATCAACCATGTGATCCCTCACTTTGCAGCCCTGCAATACATACACACACGAGATCAAATACTTGAGTTAATGGGAAGAAACTATTTCAGTAAGCACAATAACAAAAGTTCAACTTTTATTTTAAAGTATGACTGGATCCTTAAATATCATCTGTTTAAGAATGGAGTGGAAAGCATAGACATATGGAGAATTGCCTCTGATACACTGAAAGATTTCCAGCAGATAGGGAAAGTTCAACTTTTGAACTTCTGTGTCCCAAGGTCCTAGCCTGCCCTGGGACACTGCAACAATATACAATCCTTATTTTGGAAAAGATCTATTTTCATAACACACTGTCATCCCCCCACCATGTGTTATGCTCTTTTAAAAGTGAGCTAGTACTGAAGTACCTTTGGGAGGGTTGTAGGATCAAATCGAAGTACTTTTTGGTTACAACAGGGATATACTCCTGTCCCAGTTGAGCCCAGAGCACTTGCTACACCTGGATAAAGAACTGGCTGCGAATGGTACTGGCAATGGGAGAATTCAGTACACAGGAAAGACTATATTAGAATAAAAAAAGAGAGATAATGAGAGGTGAGATAACCTATGGACATCAAAATTTTGCACTATAAAGAACATACACCAACCTTTATTGCCATAATGTTTTCCAAACTGCTTTAATCCCTGCCTCACGCCCCAAAAGTCACCCACAACAAGCCATCTACAGAGAAACAAGTGAAAGTGAAAATACACTAACTTGGTTACATCTTGAGCAGGTTAACCAATTGACAGTCCCCCAAAGACGCCAATAAACATCCCGCCAAGATTTCAGTTCCTCATGAAGGCCAATTAAGTACTCGTGGACTTCCCAGGTTTTGTCTCTGAAAAAGCAAAAGGTCAGGTTGCAGAGTCAAAACCCTGTTTTGATCCTGCCACCAGAAATGTGAGGTTGAGGAGCACAACAACAGATGTTCCACTGGTGAAAGACCTACAGAAGAGTTTAGAACAGAAAGGATACAACGTGAGAAAATCATAATTAAATTCAGACAATGACAGAAGAGAAAACAACATTCTAACCTTACTAATAACAAAGAATTACAGCTTGATTCATCTCAAGCTCCATATATTGCAAATTTATAAGTTAAGATAAATATCAAGCCTTTTGGAAATCAGAACCATAAAGCAGAGGAAAACCCAATACACAGACTAGAATAAATCTAAATATGCACACGTAAACAAGTTTGGTCATATTGCAGCTTTCTGTCTTTAACATAACATGCTGTGTAACAGAAGTGTGTCATTCTATTTTATTTATTTTAAAAGCCAACATTACATGTTTCTATGTGTCTGCAATGCAACAGCAATTATTTAGTCAAGAATTAAAGTTTGAAAATATAAGACCATGTCTTTTTGATAAATATATGTATCCGAGACTTCCAGTCTCAAAAATACAGCCTTTGCTCTGTCCTAGTGATGAAACGAAACGCCTCTTCAGAATTCAAAAGAGAACACACAACCTGCACCAGTGAATGTTATCTTCAGGAAAAGCAGATACTGTTTTCTCACAATTTTAAGCCCCTGCCTGAATTATTTTCTATTCTATAAATGTCAAATCTAGACTAAGCAAGCAGTACTTCCAACAGGAAGTTAGTTTTAGGCACCACTAGAGGACCAATAAATATAAATCTATTTTTAAGTCATTAAAGATAGGCTTCTATTAACTCATAAGCCTGAATTTATTAGTGGCCAGCAGCACTTTGCTTAAGGAACAGTAAATGGATTCTGTGTAGAAAAGCAATCACAAGAGCCACAAGGCAAATAATTAGAACCTAAATAACACTCTGAGTAACTTTACAAACCTGTACTTACACGCTAGGAGTTGCATAGCAGCTACATATAGTCAGCTTAAGTGAAGTAATACAATTAATGAATTTTACGTGGCTCATCACCAATGATCCTAATAGGTCAAGACAGGGTTGCAAGATTCAGTTCTATTTCGATTGTTAGGCAGAACTCCATCCACACCTTGGAATTACTGGTGGGAGGTAACACTAAATACGTGTTACCTTGGGAGCTGACATTGAACTGTGTTTCAGCTGTTCTGAATAAAACAGATCTGATGGGAAAGGTCTCCTGATATTAATTTCCCACCATCCTCCTTAAAGGAGGCATGTAAGGAGGGAGGGAACTGCAGCTGATCACACACCGATCTTCATTAAGAAGGGAATCCAGCTGCTCACAAACAGGGATCAAATAAAACTGAATTAAACATTTGTGCCAAATGAATAAGGCACATATACAGAATAGGTCCTGGAAGCTCCTCTGACAAATACTTTAGAACAGAAAAACAACAGGCAAAGTTTATTTATAGTAGTCTTCAGCAGGCTGAGTATTTGATTTGACTGTATAAAGTCAGTCTAGAAAATACTCTTTAGCATTTCTTTGCTGGCAGAGGTGGATCTATCCTTCAAGAACAAATCTTGTAGAAATGCAGCCTTTAATTTAAATTTGTCATCAACTACACCTATCTTAAAACCCTTTGATGAAAGAATTAGCTGAGTATTTTCTATGTAAGGCAGTACAACCCAAAATAGCCCTCCCAGTAATCGTGGCTGCAGTTTTTCCATTTGTATTCAGCAGTGGCACTGATGAATGAATTTCAGAAGTACATAATCATAATTGCCTTTTTTTTTTTTTTGCTAGGTAACATAGAAGTTGAGATGTTTCATACTCCTATTCATATATCTATGGCTTCATTTTGTAACATATCTGGTAATTCCTAAACAAGTAGTAATTTTTTACATCACCCAAAATCATATAGTTGAGGAAAAGGTTTTTTATATATATGTATATATATTCACTACCTTATATGAACATAGACAATATTCCCATGTTGATCTACGTTGATTTTTCCCGGTACACAAGGAATTCTTCTTTCAGTTTCTTTAGTTAACAGCTTCTTACATAAACAACACCTAGTTTAAAAAAAAAAAATAAAAAGAAAGTACTGGACTAAGAGCAGGACTTCTAAACACAGGGACTTGTCCTTGCAATTGAAGCAGTAATATAAAAAGACCATACCACCATACCTGTATAATGTTGCTGCATTTCCTCGAGAATCTGGATTTAAGTACTCTGGATCAAACAGTCTCTCAATCTTCTTGCAGAAAAGTTTACTATTAATGACAGCAACACAGCTTACCCATTAGAAAAAAACGGAATTTTTTTAATGTATTGTGAGACTAACAATGATATTCTGATGGTATGCAAAGTCAGCATAGTTCTTTCAGAACCTAGCTTTTAATGCTATTTTGCTTTAAAATAATCTATTTGGATAACTGTTCCTGACCTGTTCCTGACACTACTTTAATTCTAAAATTGTAATACCTTCATCTCTACTGATTAAAATACTTTCTTACTTTCATATTGCTTGTTCACAAGATGCTGAAGCCAAACCATTCACTACAAATTAGGAGCATGTCCTCACATAAAAGTTCCTTATCCTAATCCTGGCTCCCATGTGAGAATTCATGAATAATTTGTCCATGCCACACTCCTAGTGTGGCCTTTCCTTTTGCCCATTTCCTATTAAAAACTACTTCCTTTTGCTCATCATTTTAATATAAAATGTAAGTCATTTATTGATATTCTGTTGTTAAAGATACATTATATGCGAATATAAATTGTATATATACCACTTCAAAACCCACAGTGAAGACTGAAAAATGATCCAAAAGCCTTACAGCCCTTCAGTAGTGTATTAAAGGGCAAAAAAGCTACCTCTTAAATTTGTCTCTTTTGTCCTTCAGCTCTTCCACTTCATTGTGCGTGAAGAGATCAGCAATGTGCGTGACAAGATTAGCATTGATACAATTCATGTTACATGGTGTGGCTACAATAGCATTCATATTTTTGTGACAATAATGGATACATTTTTCTACCTAGGAAAAAAAGAAACATTAGAAATAATGTTAAGGAATTCCGGACAAAGCTATCTCAAAAGATGTACTAACTGCTGCGAGATTTTTATTTTTTAAAGTGTGGTGTTTTGGAAAACTATTTCAGGTCACCTTAAAAATAAAAAGCAAGCCTCGGATTTGTCTAAAGGAGACTCTGAATTAACCTGAATCCTGAGTCAGTGTTCTCCTCCAAAAGGTTTCTACAGACCAAACAACTCCACATGTTTCATCTTCAACAAGTGGTACATTCCAATTGCTTGTAAAAAGAGAACCGCAGTACACATTGTACATAGTATTGCCTGGATCTCAAGTTAAACAGCTATGTTTGCTGGGTATTTAATTGAGGGTCACCCCCATGACAGAACTTTTGACAAACACTTTAACAAACAAGTCAGTAGATATTACTTATACAGAGCTGGAGAACCAGATCCTAATTTGCATTAGTGTCGTTCATGTGTAAAGGATATAAAACAAAGGTATTAATTGATTCAACAATCTTTTTTATAAAACCTATCAGTTACTTCAGTTACTCTAGATCAGTTGTCAGAAGGCAAATCCAAGATCCCACTATGACGTTTAGAAATAACTTACTCCAAGTTTTCTTGCATTGAGATTACGCAAACATTAGATTACCACACTGAATAAGAAAGGTGGTAAAAATCTCAATATGTTCTCATTGCATCATCTGTTTATGTAACAGCCAAAGCATATCAAACAAGCTCTTAGACACCTGGTAATTAACTGTGTCCTTATGGCAGACAATCTTAATACTTACTAAGGAATCCATCTTCAAAAACTCAGAAGAAATAAGAATTGATATGACATTTGATGGTTCTAAAAGGCAACAAAAAAAAAGGGGTTTTTACATTAATTCTTTTGAAAATTTTCATACCACATCCCTCCCTCTGCATATTTACTATCTGTTTTAAGTATTATTTTACCAATCAATCTGTCATTCCATCTACCAATATGTAGGGCATTTTCCATCTTACAAAACAAAGTTTTGGTTTTATCATTTAGGTGACCAGAGTAAAAGTACAATAAACTGGAATTTATGAAAACTGGAAAAGGTTGCTTCATAGAAATACAATGACTAAACAATTACACAATATGATTAACTTCCATCTGTAGCCACCATATCCAGCCGAGATTTTGTTCAACATAACCTTTGCATTGCAAGTTATAACTCCATTCTCTTGGTTTATATTTTTAAAGAAATGTTAGCAAAGGCTCATAAAAAGATTAAAATTTACCTCAAATTAATAAAGGCAAAAGTTCTCCTACCAATGTATCAGATTACACTGAAATTTTAGAAAATATTGCAATTGTACCAATGGGGAACAGAGGGGAAATAAATCAAAATCAAATGATCATCAGTATTTTAAAACTACCACTCTGTTCTTGTTCAGAAGAGGACTGAAGAATCTTAACTAAAAACACCAGACCCCAAAATATATTACACCTTTTTCACTGCTTCAACTATCAGGATATTTCCTCAAAACTGTCAGTGTCAACAATCAGAGACATCTGCTATAATGACCAGAGAATCCCTGTTGCAACACTATCCTAACAACAAGCTTCAGCGCCAACAGTCAGAAACAGAGACTGGGGCTGAACTGCATCAAAAAAATTTATTTCCCGTAAGTAAAAATGTAACAAACCTACAACAAATGGTCTACACACTTTCTTTTACCTAAAGTGGGCATTTCATTAGCTTCAGAATCTTTAGTGTTCCTTTTAACATATCTTATCAACCAGTCAAAGATGTGAACGTCGCAGTGCACTGAAATGTCCACCTCTTCCCAGCGCTGGGCATCCACTGACAGATATTCAGCAAAGTATTTCATTTCTGAAATCAAAAGGTCTCGAGGACACACAAAATCTTCTTTGAGGTTTTTTGCTTCATCACACACATGGATCACCATATTTGGCCTCAAAAAGAAAACAAGTCACAAACCAGATTAGGACCACAAGCCAATTAGAACACCAAAACCAATCAACAAAGATCTCATCTCCAAATCTCAATCACACATTGCAACACTGATGTCACCAACAGGTTTTATTAACAGAAGAAAAACAAATTGCAGTTATTAACTATTAATACAAACCATTGTCAGATGAAGAACAGAGGCACATCCTTTGACACATCATCAGTGCGACTTAATTGTTAAGGGACTGGAGAAAGAAAATTTCTAGCTCTAGTCCCCAGTTCTGTCACCAGTTTGTTATGGACTGCTACCTGAATTACATAGAGAACTTATTTGTTCTCCCTTTTAAATTTTCTTAAAAAGATAGGCAGCTATATAGGCCTAAATTACTAAGGCACCAGGACAATAACAGCATACAATAGCAATTTTCATCTGTGGAAATTAAAACTGTTTTATTGTATATTAAAATGTCTATTTCTTAAGAAAAGCTCAAAGCTAGAATCAGTGAATGCTCTCTCTACAGAAAGATGGTTACCGTTAGGTTTCAAACACACAAATTGTTCCATGTGTACTTGTATAGTATGGAAAACAGGGATGTGATAGTACGAAAAACAGTAACATGCATGGCTATTTGAATTTGTAGTAGAATTTTTCATTTGCACTTTTCATTTAGGGCTTTCTTCACCTGCTTTTACATAGGACAAATTTACTTTCACAGAACATTTGGGGTTTTTTATTTATTAAAATGTTACTGAGCATCAATCTCATTTCATTCCTTTTTAAAATCAGGTTGTGTTTCCCATTCTCGCCACAGCAGTGATCAATCACTCAGAGGAAAACTATGGACAGATTTATAAATAAGTTATCCCTATTGCACATAAGAAATTCTCAAACAACCCCCTCATATTTCTGTAGCAACATCAGGTTTCAAAATTTCTTACAGCATTTATTAGATGTTCACAGCTGTTTTCTTTCTGAGAGCAGAAAAGTATGAACAATTTAGACATCTTTCTGGCAGTTCTGTAATCCCCTAGGTAACAAACACACAAATATCTTCTTACCCCTGGCTTTCATCAGTGCTTTCTCCACCTTTATGCACAGGACCCTTCTCAGATTCTGAAGAACAATTCCTTGTGGAGGTTGTGCTGGGCCTTCCTTAAATGCAAGGAGAAAAGGCTGCATTAGAACAAAAATGCCTGACCTTATTGTTCTTCAGCATCTTGGAAACACAACTGAAGCACAGCTGTCATGGTGGAGCAATGTTACACAACTAGCTACAAATATGCTACTATAAGAGCTACTAGATAATTCAAATTCCTGCTCTGGGTGCCATGCACTGGAAACTCAGACCAGTAGCATTGCTGGGTTGCCCAGACACCTGGCTGCAAACCCACATCAGTCCTGTCTCAATATAGGGCAGTAAGATTCACACAGAGCCTTCAGCAATTTCTTCTGGGCATGCAATCCATTCCTTTAGCTCTCCTTGTCTGCTTTGTGGGATGTGGGTCTTAAGACTGCGTCACATCAAAACTTCAGTTTTCAGAAAGCTTTGCTGCCAGGATGTAACAACCTGAGACTGACTCCACTTCTTATCCATAATGTGTAAGCTTTGGAAATAAGTTGCTTCCAAACAGAAGTGCAGAAGTCTCTTAAGATGTGTTTTTGCCCAATTTCTCAAACACACGGCTTAAAACACTAGATTATATAAAACAACTCTCAAAGAAGGCAGACGACGAAATTCATCTAGTCCCAGAGCTGCATCACATAGCTTATTCCAGGAATAAAGGACAGCATGCTTCAGTTCATATAGGTTATCTTCACAAATGCAGTACAAGCAGTAGAATCTAGACAAAAAAATCCAGTGAAGTCCAGGAGGTCTAGTCACCAAATCCAGTGAGTTCTGGGTCAAGGGTTAAGCCAACCCCAGCATTCAGACACTGAATAACTTCTTCAACCATGATGAATGGGTCACTGCAATCTGAAGCTTCCATAATCTTTGCTTGTAAGTCAGAAAGATGATTATATTTTTTTAAATAATGAAAGGGCACATAACTGTCTTCCACTGATGAAAACCCATAAGGTTGTGATTTTCCATGATTACCCCCTACTCTCAGATTTCTAGGAAAATAATTCCAGAAGCACCTTCTCCCTCTCGTGTAATGCAAGAGGCTGTACTCTTGTGAAGACTAAGATTGCCCTCTTCATCTTATGGCTAAATAACTATAGCAGACTGACACCAAAAATGATCTGGAAGCTCTATACAGTTCAGAACATCGTAGTTATGCCCTGGAGGAAAGCACAGTTATCACACCAGATGCAGAAGAAAGAAAACTTCTTCCAAAGATGTAGGCTAGGCCCTTGCACAATTAAGCCTTAGTGAGACCATAACAGAGAGAATACAGCTAATAAAAGTGGAAGGAATTTGGTCTGATTGCTTTTTTTTTTGTAGACTTACATCTACAAACAAATCCAAATAGGTCCAAAATTCTTGATCCTAACAATGAGCAGATATGAACAAATCCACTAGGAAGTAATCAAACAAAAAACATTTGCAAATAGGCTTTTCTCAAATCCCCAGTTCTGAAACATATAAGTTCCCCAAAAACATTAAGGAAATGAGTTCACTACAAGCCTGTGAGAAAAAGACTAATTATACTAATTTCATATCAACAAATTATATATAAACAGGGAAAATTATTTCTCCAAAGTCACCAAGAAAACAGAGAAAAAAATCTTAGCCTAGGATCTTGTAGTAGGAAACATTAGGGTACTTAACTGCATTAATACTTATTACATGTATTACACTGTTAAAAAGAAAACATGCACTAAGTGTCTAAAGAGTTCTATAAGCAGACTTAGCTTGTTCACTGCCTACTGGGAAGCTACTAATCTTATAAATAGCCACCTGAGGGTGCAAGAAGCACTTATTCCACATCGTGCATATAACAAGTACATAATTGAAAGCATTTTAGTCTAGATACTCCATATACAGTTTTCAAATATCATCTCTTGATTAGTTATTAAAAACATCTTATTCATTCTCCAGCAAAGGTCAAACAGCTGTTTTTATTCTGCAAAGAGAACAGTGACCAGAAAGCTTCAGCACTGTGAAGGACATTATAGCTGAGAACATTTTGTTTAAACACTTCACTGCCTTCTAAATTTTTAACACAGAAATTGTTTACTCATTACCAAAGCAAATTTCTCAAGCAACGCATTTACCAAGAACTACAAGGTGCCAAAAACATGTCAGTCTACAAAGAAAATCAGGAAATAACCATCACACAGTTAATTACAACTTCTTACAGAAGTACTTAAGGAGATGTTAACAATATTTAATTGTGCTGTGATTGAAATACAACTATTAGGACAACCTCTTCTACCAAATTATTACTGGGACACATAATTGACTAAGACACATTATATGTCATTGTAAGACTGTCTTGCATCAAAAAGTAGCTAGACTATGCTCCAACTCCTATGTAGTCATCTTGCCACTGAGCAGCATGGCAAACACAGAGCTTTTTTTGCTAGAAGAGAGGGCCTGACCTCAAGGGATCACCTTCTCAGCTTTCTTTTCTACACAAAGGTTTCTAGTTATTTTAATAACGCAGCTTAATGTGATTGCAAATGGCTGTAGCTTTAACAGTACCACACTGGGGATACAAAGCAGGAGAGTAACTCCTCTCCCCAGTAAAAATCCTAAACAGAGGATTTAGCATAAGCATTTATGCCTTTTGGAAGGACAAGCTACTAAAAATACCCAAACAAAAATCGATTTTTAGTCTAAAATAACTGAAAGTGACTTTAGGTATGCATTGTATGTATACTTGACTTTCTTTTTCAAAGATGAACAAGTACTATTCCTGCATGGACTTACCACTCAGGACAGAAAAGCATGCACATATTGATTATAATCAACGTAAATATATTTCAGAACGACTAAAAACATACCAGTTATAGTAATGGAATCCTGCCCAATAGCAGGCTCCTGAAACTCTGTCTGTGTATCGAGCAAGGAGGATTTGATGTACGTAGCTAAAGTTTCCACAGGACTCCCACCAGCAGCCATCAAGGGATTATACTGGTTGTCAACAGGTGAACTTCCACTGCTTTTTAGTTCATCAAACCTTTTTGCACACTGTCACAAGATTAAATGATAGGACAATGAAGCAGTAGCTTTCAGTACACTTTTAATAACTGTAATTTGAGACTGGTATTGCATTTCATATCTTTTGCATGTGAACAGTTACTGATATTCAACTTACAATGCTTCCTGTTTAGTTAGTGGTATCAGGAAAATACATAAATACACAGTAAAATAGGTAGGATGTGCCATAATTAAATACTCCAACAGAAGGAGAAAAAATAAGATAGAACATGCTTCAATCTTTATTTCCTTAAACCCTGTGATTTCAGGCCCAATCTTCAAAAGGGAAAGTTATGGGGAGAGTTTAAATTCTCATTTTGTAACTAGTTCTTTTACCATAAACATTGTCAAATATTATTAAAAGTAGCTATAGTAATTGGTTCATATTTTTTGTTCTTTTACTTTATGACTTCCATTCTAATTTGGACAAAAGGGACTGGTGATTTCCACCGCAGTTCTATTAACTTTCCATTCCTTGCTTTGATGGACTAGAAAGTCTTTCCATTTTGTAAATTTATACTGATACAATGACAATTATGGGTTTGGTTCAGC
>NW_010128053.1:36067-40407 GCF_000699245.1 Pterocles gutturalis
CAGGTAATTTACACATACGAGTAAATCTACTTAATTCTACAGGTGATCCTCCTGTGACACAGCTTGTCAGGCTCCATTCAAGTAGCTGTTTTTCTTTATTTATTTTGGATTGCACTACCTAACATTGCTGCATGCCACCTGCCCCTCGGGGAGAGGTGCACACAGTGACATCCTTCTGATATTCATGTAGTGTCTCAAATTCATAAAGATACCAGTCTACTATATACAACAGATGCATAAAAATACAGGTATACATTTAGTTAATTGCTTTAAACAGGGACTCCATATACTTGAGCAATTTGTTCTTTTAAAACAGAGTAATCAGACATGTTACCAATCAATCATATTATCTTAATTAACATGAGGAGAGAGTTCACAGATACTCTTAATTGCTTAACATGCACAGTGCCGTCTGCATACTGAGAGGTAAACAGTAGGGACTGCCTGCAAGCACTTGACGAGCAGTAACATTCCACAGAAGCTTCTATACCCAATCATTCACGTTTATGTTCTAAATGCTAAGTTACAGTGATGTCCAGTAGAAATGCTATAAATGCAAGCTGACACATTTGATTATATTTGCAAGAAAATAAAGGCCACTAGCTTGTCTTTTGCCCTTGTGATTCAGCAAAGCTGGAAGAAAACATTTTTCCCCTCTTAGCTTACTTCTTATCAAAACTGAAAAAGTCAAAATTATTATTTTAAAAAAAAAGGATTATTCCACCAGAAAATTCAGCAATCCAGAAGGAATAAGTATGTGGAGGTACTAGGTTCTTCCATCTCTATTCCAACCAAAGAAAGAAAAATCCACAACTTGTAGGGCCAAGCAAGAGGCAACTACTCTCTTAAGTGTGTAATGGAGTTCTGTAACTTGTACTTCCTTAGAATTCTAATGGCAAGCACAGAAAGTTATCAGGTTTACTAGTAAGTATACTAAAATCTACATGTGGTTAGTGGGTACTATCATCCTTTCCATTAAAGTCTTAGCTATGTAATTTGAGATTTGTTAGCACAACTACTTCTTTTATTCCACTTTTTAACTTTCCAGTAATTTTTGTTCTTATTCTGTATCAGTTCTAATGAAATAAAATGCAGAATATATTTCTTAATTTCAATGTTCAGGTTTTATAGAAACAAAAATTTTTTCAACCTACTGCTCATTTAACATTTTCAATTCTTTAGGTATAAATTACTTCAGAAAAAAAGAAAAATCCCTTAACTTCCATTTCCCACCCTTCCCCAAAGATGTTTTCTTTTTCATAAAGCACTGCTTAAAGTAGAGGAATTATTTTATTAGTAAATTCACCTCTTTGGATGTATATCCTGGAACTAGCCTTGCCACGCTGTCCCAGTTGATAGGCTGAGGAACACCAATTAGGGAACACAGGATCATATCCAAAACCATTTGATTGTTGTCATAAGGAAAGTTATTGTTTTCTGAAAATCCACGACTCATCTTTGGCTACTTAAGCCTAGAAGAGAAAATGTTATCAGCAAGTCTCACTGCATTGTTTGCTAAAGCTTGATCTATGTTAACTGCAGTACTCCATAAACTACTATGGGAAATGTTTACCCTCAGGCCTCCCATAGTCTCAGAATAAACAGCGTAAGAGAGACAATTTAATTTAAATTCACTTACATTCAAATATACTTGTCTGTTCCCCCAAACTTTCTACTACTCAACTTCAATCTCCTCTTGCTCTGCCCATTTCCCTTGCACACCTGACTTCCATTATATAGGAGCCAACCCAGGGCACCCAGCTAAGGGCAATCAATAATAGTTTGGAGCCAGGAAACATGACACCTGAATGTCATTCAGCTCTCATCCTGAAGACCTGACTTTTGAGTTTTCCTAAGGCACACGTAACTTCTGATTATTTGGGATTATCAGGGACAAAACCCCTTGTACCTTCAGCTTGAAGCTGTACAACAGAACAAAGCCTATAAGGACAGCAGCGAGCACTTTGAAAGTGCAGTTTGAAAAAAGTGCTATATTTACAGTATTTTTTTTCTTTTTCCAAATGAATTTTATGTATAGCACCAGAGAACACAATAAAAGTCCAAAGTACTATTTTAGCATACACTGGGAGAAAACTGCAGGCATTAAGACTTCCATATTCAAGTAATGCAAAGAACTTCGTAAGGACTTGAATTGGGAACTTAGTAAGGACTCATATTGGGAAACCACTTTGGACCTTTTCTGAGGTACCTTAAAGAGATCACATAAATAACAGAACCTAAAAGTCACATGCATAATTTTGACTTAAAAAGCAAAGATTACAGAGAATTTCAAAGAAAATATAGTTAGATGACAGCAGATTTAACCAATCATTTGTTACTTAAAAGCATACTACATGGAGATGTTTCTTTTGCATCAGCCTCTTTCCATGCAGCTGAAAGAAAAGATGCTTAAAATATACAAAGTAGCACTGATTTTGTTTCTGCCTCTGGAAGCTATTCCAGTGCTTTTTTTGTTTGCTTTGTTGGTAGAAACAGAAATTACAATAGCAGGCAATATTTCATCCTCTCAAAAGAGCAGCTGAATGAAACCATGAGAAAGAAAAAAACCCAGAACCCACCAAGATAATTCTTAGGTTTCATATATTCACAAGATTTAAAATAAATAAATTAAAAAGCCACAAACAACACAGAAAACAAGTCATACCATCTTAGCAATTCTGTGTAAATGAAATCTATTGCAAAGTGTGCCCTACAACCACTTTGAAAGGACAAAGGCCCTTCACAGACAATACAAGCCCAAACTTTCCAACTGAGACAGATGCCACTATGAGGTAAAGGTAGAACAGTCCCTACAAGTCATTGAGTTCTTAGCCCTCATCCTGACAGTGCTACCAAGTGGTGTCACTGTGTTAATTCTGTGGTGGAGACTTCTCACCACCGATGCACAGACAGATGTCAGTATCAATTATATTTAAGCCACTGAATATCTACCCTATCTGCTGTTAGGAAAAGAAATAACTGGGCCAGAACAGGTCTGCACCTCTGGCAAACCAGTGGTTATAAAATATGAAGCTGACTTCTTGTGCTACCTTGTAGACATATAGCAGCTGGTTTAAAAATAAGTAAATAATGGAGTATTAGAATCCTCTGGTCTTGAGCCATAAAACACTCATAATAAAAGTAAAATTACTAGCAATGTCAACATTGCATAAATCACCATTTTAAAGACCAGTTCTATTATATTATTATACTGGGCAATCAAAGAAAGAAAGGCGGGCTGCTATTTTGCGATACTTACAGAGTCAATAATTTAAAGGAAAAAATACAGTGTGTTGTGAGTACTTTGCTGGTAACAAGTTTATGTATGCATCAGCACTGTGGAACATGAAGCAACCCGACCATGAAGGGATGACAGGTACTCTAAGATGTAATGACATGTTCAGAGGGGATGAAGCCTTTGTCTCTCAAATATTTTTATTGGGTACATTAAAATACAGCTTTATATATACTTATTACTGCAAAGATAACTGAAGGAGCATGCTTAATTACAAGTGTACAGAAGTTAAGTCTTTTTATTTCTATTCTGGTAAGAACACAGGACTCCTCTGTGGTTTTATACATGATATTTAACATTTGCCTTTTTGTCCTTTAGGAAATCCTGTCAGAAGCACAGTTAAAGACACAAGATCCTGTCTCGTGCGGGAAGCGTACACTCCAGACGAAGAGCAGCCTAAAGCCTGTAATAAATCATATTGTTAAGAGAGAGAAGGCAAATTCTACAGATTCTCTCCAGTTTGTTACTGCAAGTAAAGCTCAAGTTACCTCTATCCTCAACTATGGAAACTGAAGAAAAAAGTTTCATAATTGTTTAATTCTGACTAACTCACTTGATATACACAATATAGAAAGACACGTGACAATAGGAATTTTTATTAATACTTAAAATTCTAAATTAAGTGGTGCAAAAGATTCCCAACACACTATTATATTTAAATCATATAAGTTCTATGAAAAAGAGCTAATTCATTAGGCAGGAGGTTAGTTTACAGTATGGGAATGCATCGCCTCATTTAAGGCATATTTTTTTATTTATTTAAAGCAAAGAATCAATCTAAAAATGAAAAATAACTATCCCCTTGCAGGCGCATAACCTGCAGGAAGGTAAGGGTGGTGGGGTGGGCATGAGGCTTCCCGCAGAACCCTTAAATGCCACAAAGTGACGGTGCACAATTGGGGCGGGGGGGGAGGAGAAATAACAGCAAGTTTGATTGCAGTTTGCCCACATACTAGTCAAACTAAAACTTAAAATAAGATATAAAAAATAAAAACGGATCCCTGTTTTGGGGGACAAGATCCTACAAGCGCACCTCACGAAATCC
>NW_010128054.1:0-20272 GCF_000699245.1 Pterocles gutturalis
TCCCTGCCCATGGCAGGGGGGCTGGAAGTCAATGATCCTTAAGGTTTCTTCCAACCTATGATTCTACAATTCCACTAGAAAATAATTCTGAACAACCAATTGCTTTCACTCGTGACTTTGTACAGAACTGATCCTGTTCCTCAAATTGTACAAGGTCCCTGTGCGCTAGTACATTATGTACCTCTTCCCAGTATATCTGGGATATATCTTTTGTATAAACCAACTATACTCATATCTGAATAAACATTCCAAGCACTCTTGATTCTTGTTTTTATTATGAGAGACTATTTAACTGTCAAAGAGTCTCCCTCATATTGTTTGTGGCATTTGCTTTGCCTTGCGCAAATCGAAACAATGCAAAAGTAAAGTAGGCTTTTATTTCCTTTCATATTTCAAGAAAACACTTTATCCCTGAGTAGATTGATCCATACTCATAATACACTGTTGTATTTTCTTAATGGAAAGCTGTTTAATTCCTCCAAAAGAAGTACCCATATTTTTTCTGTCTTTTATGTAGTTGTTGCCAAGTGTTGCTAAAGGGCAGCTTTCAAATGAAATTACACTAAGTATCATGTTGTATATCTATTACATTGTTTTGTTTTAAAAATGTAAATATGTGTTGCCTACGTGGAACGCTGTAGCATTTTACATTTTGACAAATGTTTGTGTCAGAAAAGAATTACAATATCTGTAAATATTTGATAACGTTTCTGGTAGCAGAATGTAAATATTTCCTCCAATGTACCTACTAAAGTTCCCTAAACCTTCTCTTCTTTTTATTTTAAAGTAAAATGAAATTAAAATACAATAGCAAATCATGAGTCAATGTCAGTCTGTGAAATCAATGGAGTTGCTATTGCCATTGACCATCTCCATCTTCCCCAAAACATTGCTGAGCAAATGTAGCCTAAGCAGAATAAGAAGAAAGCACCATTTTCAACTAGGATTTCTTAATTTTCCTTGTCATAGTTTTCATGTTTTTTTTCTCCAAGTCCAATGGTTTTCATCTGGAATTTCCATATGCTCTTCTTTGACACCTTTATAATATATACTTTTCTTCCCAAATTGTAGATAAGATTTAATATAGTGAATATTACATTGAAGACAGAATATTATTTATTCTGCTTATAGTCATTTGAATAATTCCGCTGATCCTGAAGAGCTAAAAAAAAAAAAAAAAAAAAAAAAAAAAAAAAAAAAAAACAAAAAACAAAAAAAAAAAAGAACAGTAATCAGTGGTTAACAAAATTAGAATAGTACTTTTAAAGGTGTTTTTACTATGAGTATACTATAGGTAAAAAAATAAACAACTACGTGGAATAGCAAACAAAACCCAGTGTAAGTTCTAAATGGCTGTAGGAAGCTTAAGGGTTTCTTGTTGTATCTACAAGCTAGTTAATGGAAAATGCAAAAATATTTCAGAGAGCAAAAGTCTCTCTCGACTGACAGCTGAATGTACTGCCCAGTGTTTCAGTGTTTTCAGAGCTGTGGTCTTTCCTCTTTCAGCTCCTATGAATCTTGTGTTCACATGATGGCTCAGCTTAGGTAACAAAAAGATGTGATGATCTTCCTTGAAAACAAGAGTTGTACATGCAAATCCCTGAATGCTAAGAATAACCAAAGCTCAGGTTTCCTCTTTCCTTTTGGCATCCACCTGCTATCTAGCTCTTATACAGAAAGTAGATCCTGCAACTTTTTCTTTTAGTGCCTAATTAGAAGCTAGAGATATGTGTTCAAATTCAGGTGAAAGTAACATTTGTGGGAACAGTTCTCCCTTCTGCTTTGTATTCTGTCTAAAGTGAGTCCCATGCTTAGGCACTTCTCCCCTTTCAGTTGGGGATAAATATTCTTAATTCCACCCTTGCAGCATAACTTCTAGACATTTCAGTGCTGAACATTACAATGCTCTTGTATACTTTACCATCACATTTTACAACAAAGAATATTTACAAGTACTAAGTAATGTGCTTCCAAAAGCATTGAAGTCATCCTCAGTAAACATGCAGATTTACTCCAGGTATGAGTTTACTTTTTCTAGGAAGTAAATTCCATACTCCTCTAACCATTCTTCCATTTTTGTACAAAATTTACTTTCACCTAGGGGGATCAACTAAAGTTTTCCAAGTAATTTAATGGCAGTTAACAAGGTTACATCTGTCAGACAACATTAACCAAAAAAGACCTTTTGATTTCTCATGGCTGTAAGCATACCAAATATTCTTTTTTTTTTTTTTTTTTTCTTGTTGTTAACAAAACCAAAAATTTTTTTTTTTTTTTTTTTTTTTTTTTTTTTTTTTAGAGGAAAACTGGTCATTCTTTAGGTTAGTGTTTTCTCTTAACATTTAAGGTAGATTTTAAAAGTGGATCATTTTTTTACATTCTCAAAACTATCTCTGGGATGTGAGCACCTGCAATGAACTCAGTATTTACAGATACTTTCAAATCTCAGGTGAGGCTTTTCTTCTAGGATTTAAATGTTAAAACATTGACATTGAAGGTAAAAGTCTGTGCTGTCTCTGGGAATTCTGTTTAGCTAAGTACAGACCAGATGAGACTGTCATTTTTAAGGTGGATATTTAGTGGAGTGATTCCTCATTTTTTTTTTCTGCAGGATAAATACTCATGGTGGTGTCTCACAAAGCTACCACATGACCTGGATGAGAGGTGTATAAAAGGTGCAAAAGGGTACCACCAGTACGACAAGTGCAAAGACATCAGCTACAGGAGAGGCAAGACCAGCAGTGGAATGAGCACTGTGTCACTTCACATCCTTGGCAGAGAGATGACTTTTAGCACCCTAGGTAAGTCGTGTCATTGCACATGTCATCAAGAGTCATAACAATGTGATATATTTAACTGACAAACCTCCGACTCCTTACTGAACATTTAAGGAGGGTGAATACAACTATGTCAGCAGGGAAAGTGGCTGTCATTTGACAAACTGACTTTCCTACCTGAAAAAGACATATGAAATGTATCAAAATGAATGTTTGCTGCAGGTAGCTTATAGCTCTCTGAAACAGGTACAAAATGTGACTTTATTATGCTGCAGCCTTCCTTCTTTTTATGTCTCCATCCCTCAGAGCAGGAGTCACCTGTCTTTCCCAGGTGGTACACCTACCTGTATTTTTGTTTCCCCAATTAGAATCTAAACACACCAGTAACAAGTCAACAGTAGCTCACAGAGGCTGACTCTGAGTCAAAAATACTCCTGATCTGATGATACATAAGTATTTTGTCTATGTGTGAGGCAAGATCTTCTGGATCCCAATGAAGTAGGTATTCAGGCAGATACTGTGGATACTGTGCTTCAAAGATGTCATCCCTGTCCCAGCTGGCTGCTGCTCACTCAGCTTCAATGGATGAGTGTAATGGCTTTGAGACCATGTTATCTGTTTATTTTAACTGTAAAATAAGAAAGACTTTCAAAGTAAGAGCTCCATGGCATAGATGTGTCAACTTTAAGTAATTGATAATATTATTGAATAATTTTCTACAATATGTGAAAACACCTCTTTTCATAGACTAATCACTTCTACCTTAAGATATACAGTGTATTCCTCAACATATGAAGAATATATTCTATACAAGAAGAACATATTCTAGCACAAATATTGCATAATGTGTATGAAACTCTATTTGAGATAATTTAAGGTAAGAAAAGTAGAATAATGCACTCGTGCATTTTCTTCCCATCTTCAAATGTATAAACCACCACACTGGCTGATAGCCTCTTGTCAAGAAATTCAGTGGATTTAAAAACTCTCATTAATCTCTGATTTTACTGGAACCCTATTAAAGAACATTATATTCATCATGTGCAATGTATTTCTTGTTTTATACTCACCCCTCTCTCGTAAAATGTATACTGAACAACTATTGACCTTAGATTTTATACATCTTCTCATACTTGATAATTTTATTCCAAGAGCTTTCATTACTGATCCTGTTAGGTGAAAGAAGAATTAGCATAATATGATTCATACTTGAAAATTTTGTGTGGTGAAATGCAGTTGTCATTTTCCTATTTTAATTAACTTTCACTGCTGAAAGATTAGAGAAGAAAAGTCTATTGTATGTTCTGTGTTAGTCTGATGCGCAAGAATATGACACTGATTCAGGATACCTGATCCAACTTCCTTTAAACTGTGTATACAGACAGTTAACAATCACTGATTTCAAAAGGAGTTGTATTGACCTAGTATTTGCAATGTGAAACTCTGGACATAATAATTCCAAACTGAAGTAAATAAAAATCTTTACGATTTAAATCTAATTTAATTTAGAGACTTTTTTTTTTTTCTATTTTTTGCCCCAGCAATGTGTAGCACTATCACTGTTGTTAAAGTTTCATATTAATTTAGCAGGAAAGGTTTTAGATAATATGTTCTTACTAAGTACATATAGGGGAAAAAACATAAAATAGTTACATAATTTTAGCTAAGAGTAAGGATACTATGCGATTTTAAGAAGACTCTTCTTACAGTTTCACCAGGCATCAAACTCAATGTCTTTCAGAAGATTTCAGGCAAGTTGCACCAGAATATCTCATCAAATGGTTTTGGACCTTAGAAATAGAATAGATGCTTCTATGTCAAAATTATAGGATTAAGCTCTACACGTATGATGCAGTAGAATTATGGACTATTTTGGATTTTTTTTTTCCTTTGCCATAAATTCTGATCTTTACTTTTTTGTGACTTTCTTACAACCCTGGGTAGTTAATGAAGTTTTATTAATTAGAAACAATTTGGTCCCAAAATCCTCAACTTGATTTATAAATAAATACTTAAGAAAGAACTAATCTAAGTAATGTGGTTTCATGATTTTTTAATCAAATTTGTTCCTCCCAGTTTTGCACAGGTCACTAATAAAATATTGAGTCTTGACTCTAGCCGTGGAAATTAATCTGAAGGAAAAAACACTGCAAATCCAGCCCATTTATATTTTGCTATTAAACTTTGTGAGTTGTAAAAGAGCTACTAGATAATTTATTGTAGAGTGACTGAAACTGAAAGAGGCAATAAGCAGAATGAATTATTCATCTGAAAGTTTATGATAAAGCAGCTACACTTCAGCTGCTTTTCTGTATTGAGTTGATACTGACTTACTGACTCACTGTATTATCAGTACTGAATGCTGATATATGGAGATCAGTCATCTGAAAAATAACACACCTATTGTGATCAATGGGAACGTCATTGATTACTGTAAACAGAGGATACATTATGCTTAGTAGTGGTCCATTCCAGATGCTAAATGTTCTGGTACTCAGCTGTACCTCATCACTGAACCGCAGATTAGCTTAACAGAAAATATGTTAATCATTCCACTTTAATTCCCCCATCACTAAAGTAGTTTAAAGTGACCAGAAATTTGTACCATACTTGCTAGATAAACAATAACAAAATATTGGAACCTTTAATTTATTTTATGGAATGTATGCATATATTCAGACACATATAAATAAATTTAAAAATATATACATGCATATGTACATTGACAGGAGTATATGGTACTACTTATTTTTCAGTTAACAGCTTGTTTCTGAGAGTATGCTGTTTCTTAAAAAATTAAATGTGGCATGATTGAGTAGCTAACAAGAAGCAGCAGTCCTCAAATTGCTAAATAGCCACATGAATCCAGTAACACAGAGGACAACCGACCAAATACTCTTCCTGTGCCCTTGTATATTCTGTAAATAATACTATGCAGTTGTTCATTCAAACAGTCTATCCAAACTAAAACATAATCAAAGTTTGATAAGGGTACAACTGTCTGTCTTGGGAATTTATAGAAATGTGTCTCTGCCAGTATTAAACAGTACATCGCTCAGTTCCTCCAAAACAAATCCACATAGCTTCTGAGATTAATCAGCCTGAAAGCCAAATGAATCTCTTGGTTTGATTCTTTCCATGTTGAAGATCCTTGATTTCATTCATGTCAGATTTTCATTTAGTGGTTTGAAGGAATAAAAGAGGGAGATGCACCAGACAATGGACATCATTCATTGTTCTGGCAAATTTAATTCCTGAAATAAATTAATTGCTTTTACTTGAAACTTGAAGCACCTGGCTGTATTTTGACTTTGTATTGACCTCCTGATGTTTAACAATGAAATCTTTCTGTCTTTCTTATACGGCTCACATTTCAAAATAAAAATAGGATGATCAATATTACACTGTACGTCTTTTTCATCTTTTTCTTCTTTTGGTGTTTTCTGTTGGTTCCATAATAGCTGTTCTGGAAGTGGTTTATTTTGCATTTGTTAATCAAGCATTGGAATGCAATGCAAGTGTCATAAGCAAAAAATTAATTACTGAGTACATTTTATCTCCTTTCAGGAGTGTTTTTGTTATGTAAAATGCTCAATTACATTTGCACTTTTTACAGAATGCTCAGCTATTGTGTAGCAATTCTTTGGTTGTTTAGTGGTATAATTTCCTAACAGCTAATAAAGGGACATTCAATAACTGAACCAGGCACACAATTTAGATAGGCGCATTCCAATTATTTGAACTTTTTTGGCAGGTAGGAAACTGTGCAGTCTGGTTGTTGCCTTCTGGCTTTGATAATATTTGTTTAAAACCTTTGTTAGTCTCTCCTTTTCCTAGTATCCCATTGTCTTTTTCTTTTTCTCCCCACCCATCCATGGTGAGCTTCACTGAAGTACACAAACCCTCTTAAAATCGAGGCTTAAAAGAGAGAAGCAAAAAAATTTTCTTTTATTAGTCTGCCTAACATACCTGTTTGTTATTTGTTACTGATTTCTATTCAAATACTGTAGCTTCTCTAAATATCTTCTCCAAATTGGTGAAAGAGGCTATGCTTCTTTAGGTCTTTGCTCTCATTTTTGCAATTTCTCTCTTTTCTTGGTAATAAGGAGCCTAACACTTCTGATTCCACAGATATGACAAATGTTACTGTTTTTCTTTTTTTTTTTAACCAAGCTCATATTTTTAATTCTATATTTAAACCATGTATATCAAGTGTTTTATTATCTTGTCTTTTGACAATTTTCAGCAGCGAGTTACATTACTTCTGAGTTTGATGGTGAAGGGAGAAATATGGACAGCCCGGATTTTTGATCAGCTTATTTTTTAGTTTTTATCACACATATCATTGCTTTATGTTAGTTTCCTTATTATTCTAGATGCATTGCAAACATTAAATGAGATGAGCAAGACTTGTACTTCTTAAAAGAGCTGCCTGCCATATATAGTATGTACAAGTAAAAGGTACCGATTTCTCACAGAAAAAAGAGATCTGCAAAAAGCCTTGCTTCCACAAAAAGCCTACTTTTATATATCATGAAAGACACAATGGTGCTTAAAGTCACTTATCATCCAAAAATTCAGGAAATATCTGAATCCATTCTGCTTATACATTACTGTAGTTCTGAAATTAACATATAGCTTCCTTGTATAGTGGAGAGAAAAAGACATTTCTAGAAGGTTTTCTACAACTAAATTTTTTTTTGTTTGGTTGGATTTCTTTTTTCATAACACCATTTCACATTTAGGAATGAAAGATTTGCTATGGCCATTCACTATAATTTATAGATGCAAGAGTTTTAGATGTATTTTCTTCTCTTCAAAATCTTTCTTGGTATCATATTGAGGAACTTCATTGTGGAATGCATTTTAACATGGTGTCTAAACTGATAAAGATTACGTGAGCATTCTCTATTTTTTTTTTTATTTAGACTAATTAACCTGAGATGAAAAAGCAATTTACATTATAAATAAGACAATGCTTTCTAGTGGCAAAGCAAACATAATATAGTTGTTAATTCATGCATTCAAAACAGAGGTGGAAGGAAACATTTTATTTCTGCATTCTGAATACTCTCAACTCTTTTGTTCCTAAGGGAATCAAATGCTAAAATAATCCAGTGTTAGAATTTAAGTTATATGGGATAAATATTTAGCTTAACTCTTGATAGGACTTAATTCAGCTGCAACAAATGTCATGAAATTGGTGAAATCTTGTTAGAAATGTCTCATTTTGAGTGGATTTACTTTGGATTTGCTCTCATTTAACTGAGAAAATCCAGCAATATGGTATCACAGCAGTTACCTTCTATAAAAAGAAATACAAGTATTTTCAAATTTTATGTTAAATATTTTCATATAACAATGCATCTGTAAGGCATCAACTTCATAAATATGTCTTATTTTAATATTTCATATTAATGTACATATTGTAATCAATTTTTGGATGAGAAAGAAAACAGAAGTCTTGATTGACCTCTGGCTGGCTTTTGTGCAGACATTTAGTCCTTGCAAAGGATATGTGAAAATCACTATTCTGACATAGCATAGCTTTACATTACTGGTGTGCATAATCTTTCCATTAGTATATACAACTACCCAAAGTAGATTACCAACCAGTAACAAGAAATCATAAAAAAACCTGTATCAAGTATTGTCACCTTAGTACATATTGCTGTATATATTTCAGTGATATAGGTAATGTTTTCTGAATGTGGATTATGGCTATACTTCAGCAATATATGTAAAGACTTGTATAATATGAACTCTTCTAGCACTTAATTTAGCCACGTTCCTAATACTATTAAAATGTGAATTTCAGAATACTCTTGACCAAAAATTCCCAGGGCAAAACCTCTGACAAAGACTTCTGTTACATCCCTTGTATTTAAAATAATGTATTTTGTTATCAAAAATGAATTTACAAAGTTATTACAAAGTTATTTCACAATAAAGCTTCTGTATTCTAACATTTTTATGAGGGTCAACTGATAGGCATTATTCTTAATGAATATGGAAAAAGTATGTGTATGATTTATTGTAACTTCTCTTAGTAACAAGAAATGGTTTAAAATAGGTCTAGCTCTTCAGGTACTTAGAAAAATAATGTAAAAAAAAAAATGTAAGAACCCAAATTCAAGCAGCCCTTAAAAATTAACTTTATTTGTATCTTTTTCAGACAGTGTGTTTGTCAGTGGTGTTTTGTGGGTCCATTTCAGAATAGAGAAAAACAAACAAACAAACAAAAACTAAATCCCAACAGTATACCGATTTATAAAGCATATGGCAGCAGCGATTGAAAAGTGATGTGTGTATTCTCTCTGTGCATTGGGAGGTGAGCTTTCATTTCATACATCATTATAACTTCAGTGACTCCATTGACTTAGTACAAAGCTTTTAGACAAAGAAAATTAGATGTAGACATTTGTTCTGAATGTTAAAATATCTCCTTTATTTTTCATTTAATAATTTTCATTAAAATGTCTGGTTTTCAGATGAAAACCTTAAGTAGGTTAACACAGCCTCACTGGCAATGGCTTAAATATTTTAAGGATTAGTCATCGCCTTAAAATGTGGGTGTATATAGTTTGTCAGGAAACTGAGAAAAATTCATTTTCTCTTTTTTTTTAGTTTAATGCCAGATAGTGCCGTGCTGTTCTTGATGTTGAAAAAAGAGGGATGGAGGAATGATTATATTTTTTTTTTAATGTAGACACACATAAAAACAAGATACTCTTTACAATTTTGAGACACACTAGTCTACACTGCCACCTACACAGCAATCTAAGAAATCATTTTGTCTCCAAAAAACCTTGAAACTTTTCCAAAATTAATCTTTTACTTGCATTTACTTTAAGTTTCTGTTACAGGTTTTCAAGTTCTCTCCTGACTTGAACCTTGCTTAACCATATCTCTCTCTGTTCCAACCTCTGCAACATTAGTTATAGGTTTGTCCAGTTTTCCATACCTCCTCTTGTGTTTCTACACATTAAATATTTTCCCAGCTATTATCTAACAAACTATTTTGTTCTTGTCTTTGGAATTCCACCCTAGGAGGGTGGAATCATCCTGTATAGGTTTAAATCTGCACTAGGATACTATCAGATCCAGAACATAAGCGGAAGTATTGGAATGGCATAGTACTGAGTTGTTAGCATGATCCCCAGCATTATTCTAGTTGCCTCCAACCAGCGATCTGTCATGTAATGCATTGGCACAGCTGAGGATTTGGCATCACCCCTAGTATCACCTTCACAGTTGCGGTAGTAGTACCATAGAAAACAGGACTGAAAGAGACATTAAAAGGGGATCTGCTCCACCGCCTACGCCAAATCAGGATTAATTAAGCTCAATATGAGACAATAGTGTGCTCTGGCAGCTAAAAGGGCCAATGGTATCTTGGGGTGCATTAAGCACTGTCTCACCCCACTACAGTGGACGGTTGAGAGAGGCTTTTTGTGGTTCCCCAAAAAGGAGCACCAGCTAGATGGAGTCAGACAATGACTCAAGGAACAATGCAACACAATTTTATTTACCTCAGCAACTGAAAAAACATCATGAATCCACTTCTCAGAGTCAAGCACCAAATCACACTTATCAATTATCACCAGGCGTCACTTATCCATTAAGCAAGCACCAAATAACGCTCAGTCATTACTTGAGGAAAAAATTAGACAGGAGACAGAGTACAAAAGAGTTGAAAAGTAAGAAAGGATGGCAAAAGGAGACAGATAGAGAGACACACACAAAGAGACAAACACAAACGCCGAGACACAGAGAACATGACCAATCCCTCATTCCAGCACGTGTCTTCTCTTCAGGCAGAAGTCTTTGTTTCAGGCAGAAACTCCTTGCGTGGGGTGGCGATGGGTCAGTGGGGAGTACAGTTCAGGCTCACCTTTTATACAGTTTGGTCTGGTCCAGTCCTGGATCACACCTCGGTGTGGGTGGGGGGCAGCATGCAGGTCGCCTTCAGAGCTGAACTTTGGGAGGTGCAACAGCCCTGCATCCAAGTTAGAGTCATGGGGGTGCAGCTGGCTCTCCACCAGGGAGAGGACTCCAGCCCTCTGCACCCATACCTCACCTCAACAGGTGTGCCATCACGCTAAAGTCCAATCACAAAAGAGCTTTTCTTCCAACATGCTCTGCCCCGAGTAGACATGGTGGTGCCTCTTCTTTAGAAATGATCTGTCCGAGTGCTCTGTCCAAGCACTCCTGGTGGAGTCTCATCTTTAGAAAATGCTCTGCCCATTGTTTGAGACATAAACATGGATAAACATCATCATCTGGGAGGACATGGGTAGAAGTCCAGTCGGTGACAAGCACAGCATAGATAATTGGTAAAAAGAAACGCTTGTCCCCCTATACTCGGCATTGGTGCAGCCTCACATTGAGTACTGTGCACAGTTTTGGGCTCCACAATATATGAAAGACACAAAAATATTAAAATGTAACCAAAGGAGGGCAACAGAGATGGTGAAAGGACTAGGGGGCATACTATGAGAAGCAGCTGGGGATATTAAGTTTGTTCAGCTTAAAGAAGAGGAGACTGAAGAGTGACCTCATTGCTCTCTACAACTTCCTCACGAGGGGGAGCAGAGAGAGAGGGAGGTGCTGATCTCTTCTCTCTGGTGTCTGCTGATAGGGCATGAATAAATGGTCTAAAGCTGCTCCAGGGTAAGTTCAAATTGGATATTAGGAAAAAAGTTCTTCACTGAGATGGTGGCCAAGCACTGGAACAAGTTCCCAAGGGAAGTGGTCATGGCCTCTCTGTGTTCAAAAAGTGTTTGGATAATGTCCTTAGAGACATGGTTTAACTTTTAAGTTGCCCTGTGTTGAGGCAACAGTTGGACTTGCTGATCCTTGTGAGTCCCTTCCAACTCAGGATATTCTATAATTCTGTGTTTCTAATTCTAATACTTAAACTGAAACAGATAAATGTTTTTTTCTAATCCACATCTAAAAAACCTTTAGCTATCCTATTCCCATAGACTGTCTAAGTAACTCACTTGGGTGCTTATCTATCTCCCCATCAGGATGCCTTTCTTTATGCCCAAGCTTAATCTCCCTTGCTGCAAAATAGACTTATAATTTCTTGTCTTGTTCGTAGTGTAGAAAGTAATTATTTATTTGTTTCTTTGCCACAGCCTTTCATACATCTGAATACTAGTATTGTGTACTTCTGAAATCTTTTTTGCTTTGTGTTAAATAATTCTAGCTCTTTCAAGATTGTGTGCAGGACACATTTTCTAGAATACAGTTTTCTTCTCTAACTCATCCAACACGCTTTTTTAAGTCTGGTGCCCATATGTGGGCAGTGTAAAAAGCAAGAAGTGCATTACAAATATGGCTGTGTTAGTCAGCTAAAGAGAACCAGAGCGTATTCCACTATCCTGAGGTGAACTAGCAATAGTCTAGATATCCACACTATTTAATTCCCTAAGGCTTCATCACAGGGTTGCCATATGCATATTGCCTATTGGGAATGGTCCCCAGCCCATGCTGGGCCTAAAACAGTGTCAAGGAATTTCTGAGGCGAAGACTAGTTGGATCAGCTCCAAGAAAGCTCCGGCTTATGTTAGTAAATGAACATTAGAAGTTATTGAGTTCCAGAAATAAAATCTGTGACCTGCTCAACTGACAGATCAATTTTTTTTTTTTTTTGCTATGCCCCAGAATTATACAACATTTTATTAGAACACCAGTTAGCCTCCAGTCAGCTACATCTCATCCCTTTCAGCAGTGAAGAGTGGCAAGATACGCACCATTTACTTTGTAAGGCCAAGGACAGGGATACCTGTGGGAATTTACAAATGGGAGTTAGCAAAGTCTCTACAGGAGTCCATTGCAGAAACAGCCTGAGATGCTTCAATGGCCAAGTCCTAGCATAACCGGATTAGCCTCTACCTTCCTCATAGAAACATCCCAGTGATCCCAAGGCCAACACTCCTTTGGTAATGATCATCGGAAGAAGCTTGAGCTGTTAGACAATTAGCATACAGCACAAAAGCCACACCTTTAGTAGCCCAGAAAGACCAGACAAACTGATTTTCTATCTTGTAGAAAAAAAGCAACCATAGGAGGAAAAGCACACTAAGTGTCTATATGGTCATAAAAAGTTGCGAAAAAAGGAAAATCATGTTCTCCATATGCATGAGAAGGAAAAATGGGATTGAATTACAGCAAAAAAAAAAAAAAAAAAAAGGATTAAAGTTCAAGTATTAGATAAGCCAACATGAAAAGAAGGGTAGTGAAACATTAGAGTAGATTGTCTGGAGAGCCTACAAAGCCTTTATTACTAAAGGTCTTTGAGAACAAACTAGGCAAACATTAGTCAGAGATGACACAGAATAGTCTTTATAATAAAACAGGGATGGAATAGACAGTCATTTGAGGCCATTCCCATCTTATTCTTTGGGATAAACACCCAATTTTTTTTGTGATCCACTGCAACTCTTCAGTCATATTGTGCAGTGAAATCCAATCTAGCCCACTGTTTACCATTTTGAATATATACACAGACAACT
Organism: Pterocles gutturalis; assembly: GCF_000699245.1. Lineage (NCBI taxonomy): Eukaryota > Metazoa > Chordata > Aves > Pterocliformes > Pteroclidae > Pterocles > Pterocles gutturalis. The sequence continues at coordinate 13,301 of NW_010128054.1, forward strand.
ATTCCTACCTAGGTGAAAAATTTGTACTTCCCTCTTTTGTAGTTTATTTCAAGCCATTCCTTTAACTTGTCAGCAGCATTATGTATTCATAATCCTGTATTCCAGCTTTCTTACTAATTTGCCTAGCTCACAGATATAAATAATTCTTTATTTTATCTTTCAAGTCATATTTTTATATGGCATTAGATCCAAGTATATGATTACTAAAGTATCCAACACACATCTAGTTCATACATCCTCTCAGTAGGTATATAAGTTGAGAATTACCCAGCCTGAGCCAGATGCTGCTGGTTTACCCCCTGTGTCAGTGACTGCTGCCTCCACTGCTCCAGCTTTGGCTCTGGGGTGGCTCCTCCGGGGAGAGGGTGACACCCCCTCCCCCCAGTCACTGTCTGACAAACCATAGCCCATCCTGTGCCTGGGGCTAAGGGTGCTGGGAGACACTGCCAGGCTGTAACTGACAGCTTGGGAGAAGAAAGTGGCATGTGACAGGGAAACCTATAAATATAGCACCAAGCAGAGCTCAAACCTGAGAAGAACGATCAATGTCACACTTCTCTTGGCAGAGTCCTCTGGATGCTGACAAGTCACTGCGACCCCCTGTCTCCCATCCTTCTTGAGAAGGGCTGAAGCATCAACCTTAGGACCCAGAGGGACAATGGATGGTTAATCATAACATGAGAGGAAAGGCATAGATACTAAATAGACTTAAAAAACCAAAACAAACCAAACCAATTTAACTGCATTATTAATAAGACTATGGTCTGTAACATGATTTTGAGTGTAACAACATGCCTTCAAATAATTTTATCTAGTACATATCTTCCCCAGATCATAAATATTTAAATTAAATCAAGCAGGAATAACACTTCAAACCTGAAAATCTTTTTCTGTCTCACTTACAGTATTATCACCGTGAAGCTGTGTTATTTTTTACATGCTGTTTTTCACGTTGTCGATAGGAAAGGGAAACAAAAAAAGCCAGACATTTCTGGTTGGCATGAACAATTCCCACTGCCTTATTCGTTACAGAGTCCTGAACTCTAGAAATCTGTGATCACCATTGGCCCTTGTTGTGGTTGTGACACACAGATAGCAGCAAACAAAACCACACAGCCACTTGTTCACCCTCCCCCCTCCCAGGTATGGGGAAGAGAATTACAGGGGTAAGGGGAAAAGAAACTTGTGGGTTAAGAGAAATTTAATAACTAAACTACAATAAAATTGAAAATAATAATTATAATAGTAATATATACAAATATACAAATGAATGATACACTGAAAATTGCTCACCACCTGATGACCAGGGCTCAGCCCCTTCCTGGCTAATGGTCCTGGTGCAGGAAGAGTCCCTAAACCTCAGTATCGGACAAGATAAGAGCCCCATATGTGGTTTACCTTCACCCCTGCATGGGTGCACTGCCCACCAGGAATCTGGGTCCTTTGCTGTAGAACTGCTTTCTACTCTGTTCAGTGCCCAACTTTTCCTGTCTTATTCTATCCCAGGTTCAAGACTTGTCATTTTCTTTTCCTGAACTTTACAATGTTTCTTTCTACCCACTTCTCCAGCCTGTTGAGTTCCCTCTGAATAGCCTTCCTCCAGGATACTGACTGCTATTTATGACTAAATGAAGTACTCTACTGCCTTTTCAGGAAATAAGAAATTGACATTTACAACTAAAGACACACACATAGTGGGTAAAAATCTGTACTTCATTTAATATCCTAATTCCAAATTTCATAAAAATGTTCATACATCACACACTAATGAGAAAGAAATGCGCATGTGAGTCCACAGCAAAACTATGTTCAAACTATGCTGTACTTCTGGAGCCATGAAATTATCTTTAGCAAGACATCTTAAATATTTTAAGTTATGTGAGTTCTTTTCAGTTGACATCCATGATAGTGAATGAGTCTATTGTTTTCAAAGTTTTCTGCAGATACGTTGTGTATCTTCTGCACTTGGTTGGAGATAATAAATTAGTTCTGGTGTAATCCACTAATACAGCCAAATTCATTTCAGGTTTCTATGCACTTGTTATGTATTTTATATTTCACTGAAATTTTGCTCTCCTAAGAATATGGCTGGCTGTCAATAACAAACATAAGCATCACTATGTCAAACCTAATGAAAAAAAGCAAAATAACAAATGAAAAAGCTAATGCAATACATTCCTATGGGTTCTACTCTTATAGAAACCATGAGTTCTTAGGTTTTAGCAAGTAAATCTGAATTTGACAGGGATTAGGGATTTTTTTATCATATTGTGGACTATTATCTGTCAAAACACGGGCTCATGAAAAATAATATTACCAATGCAGGCTGCTCACCTGAGAAAGTCAATCAAGACATGACAATGAATACCATTGGAAACTATTGTTCATCACTTTTTAAAACTTCTGCTACCAAATAAAATGCAGGTAAAAATCTGTTTCTTGCTGAAAGAAAAAAAAAAAAAAAGGAAATTGAAACCACATGAACTGTTTTAATTCCCTTTCAGCATGAACTGTCTAGATAAGATCTCAAAGACCAAGCAGTGCAGTGATGGTGAATATATACTACTTTCAACAAAGTCTTTAAAAAACAAAATCAGAATTATTAAAGTCTCCAGAAAAAAGCTGGACAGAAAGCCATATCTGTGACAACTTTGAACTGTGGTACAGAAGTTGGACTATTTTTTTCTCTACTGGAGTCACAAAGGTGAATGCTATATTGAACTGACATCATCAGTGCTAATTTTAAATCTCTAAATGTCAAAAAATGTAGTAAGAGTGTTTTATTTATTCTCAATTCACCTGAGAAACAGTTTCTACTGAAGGCACTGTATTCCTGTGTGCACTGTCTGATACAAGAAGTCATAAACTAAGAGGAAAATGAGGCAAGTATCTTAAACTTTCAGGACATTAGGTTACGGGTGATTAGTAGCCATGAACCACATCTGATATTAAATGATTTTGACAGCTTCTCTTTAAACAGCAATCTGGTGTATTCTACAGATTATTAAACAATCAAAAAGCATTTAATACTAATGAAGCTTCTTTATTATATAAATAAAATAACAAGATATCTATTAAAAATTTTTAATTGAATGGTTATGTCTTCTTGATGTAGGTGATGCCTTTGGTTTTCCAGAAAAGTAAATCTTCACTGATAGTCATTATTGATTTATTACATAAAATTTGCAGGATCATAAACTACTAACCTGCAATATCTTTGGTACTTGAAATAACAGACAAATACTGTCTCACAGGTATTTAACACAAAGATTTTCACAGTGCTGTTTAGAACCTTTGGTAGTTCTATTTCTTTCTTTATGATGCTCTCCTTTTATTTCTGCCTTTCATAAGAATAGACAAAATCTGTGTTTGGTAATTTTTTACAAACTTAAAATATGAAAAGGATATGCATTTTTAACAGATTATAGAGCTGCATTCAAACAACTTTCTCTTTTTGTTCCCCCTTCCCCCTCGCCCCCCCACCCATTACTCATTTTCCTAACCCTCACAATCTGTTCAATTATTAAGTGGTTAAAACTACACTAGCAAGTTTTTGAATTCAAAAATGGAACACGTTTCAGCACATTGAAAAACATGTTTTAACAGGTAATCAATATATTTTACATTAATGGATGAAGAGATTGTATCTTTTAACACTTCCTTTCACCTCCTTTTTGTCTCTGACAAGGATTAATAGACATTGCAGAGGTGAATTTAGGTGTGGCTGTAAAGGAAATGTATACATATTTTGGTATAAGTATACTATTGTCTGCATTAACCATCAAGGAGCCTGATAAGAAGTGTAGTACTATTCTCACATACATTGTAGCTTCTGTGATCTGAACTAACATCAACAGTTAAAAATGCTAAAGACACCTAACTGACTTAGTTTACTAAGGTGCGAAGCTTATTTGCTAGTGATGTGCAACCAGAGATCATGCTGTTTTTACAGTTACAGCCTCTGTCCAAGACTTACAAGAGATACTTGGTTGCTCAAAACAGCAGTAAAGTATCTGGTAGGATTTTCAGGATCTCATAGCCTTCATTTCAAGCACAGTAAGACTAGTGAAAGGCTAATGCAATAATGAAAATGCCACTGGGGGACTGTCTGTATTTTTAGGTAGCTAACTGCCTTCTAAAATCAAGTTGGTTCCTCTTTGCCTGTATTTCCTATCAGCGTTTTATGGCATTGTGGTTTTCTTCCAATTCTTTTCAGGCTGACTCACCAAAAATCTAGCCTTCATGCGTACAACTCAGAGCAAAGATGGAGTTCCTTCAATCATGGCCACCTGTTTGTCCAGCAAAAATATGGTTCTCTATATACTTGCTTAACAGGTGAAAGCATCACATCCACTCCTCATTGCTTGATTCAGACAGGTAGCATGTCAGCCGAAACATGCCAAGACATTGTTATTTCTGTCTTGATATTGCGGTTGGAATTTCTTTCAGTCATCCCTCTGCCTGAGCATATAACATATAAAGGGGGGTCGAACCCTAATTTTTAACATCCCTAGCAAGCACTATAGTCTTGTGATATTGTCCATTTGTCTGATTAAGATTTCATTATACGATGAAAGGTAGAGTTGTGCCAAAAGATGAGACTGAAAAAGAGAAGAAGGAACTCAAGCCACCATGCACATTAGGAAAGGAGCCACTGCTGAACACCTTCCTGAAATTTACATTCAATGAGAAGTAAAAGAGGAGAGTGGAGGGATACCTAGGGGCCAGGATAATATCTTGGGAATAAGTACTATTTCTTATCTAAATGAGACAAATACAGGTTTTTCAAAACTGTGGTTTTTTTTTTCTAGAAAAATAAATGCTTTACCAAAACCTGTTGGCTATTGTCAGTGGAAACACGTATAGAGATGCAGGAAGAATTTCTGAGATAAAAATTAGAGCATTTTTGTAAACTCAGATATGCTGGTTGTTTGGCTAAGCAATTTCCCAAGGTTAGTTGACCTTGGATGGCTGTCTGACCCCCACACAGCCTCTCTCTTGCTCCCTCTCCTCAACAGGACAGGGGGAGAAAATAAGACGGGAAAGCTTTCAGGTCAAGATAAAGACAGGGAGATCACTTACCAGTTGCCATTATGAGTACAACAGACTTGACCATAGGAAGACTCTTTAAATCTACTGCCAACTAAAAATAGAGTAGGATGTTGAGAATCAAAAACTAAATCCTCACCTCCCTTTCTTCCCAGTCTCAGCTTCACTCCTTCATTCCCCACTCCTCTACCTCCCCCTGCCCTGAGCCACACAGGGGGATGGGGGATGGGGGACTGTGGTCCATAACAGTTCCTCTCTGCCACTCCTTCCCTCTCACACGTTTCCTCTGCTCCAGCGTGGGCTCCTCTCCATGGGCTTCAGCTTCCTTCATGGCACATCTGCTTGCTCTGGCACGAGGTCATCCAGGGACTGCAGTGTAGGTATCTGCTCCACCATGATCCTCCATGGGCTGCAGGGGCACAGCTGCTCACTGTGGCCTTCCCCACATGCTGCAGGGGAATCTCCACTCTGGCGCTTCCTCCCCCTCCTTCTTCACAGAGCTCAGTGTCTGCGGAATTCTCTCTCTCTCTCATTTTCTTACTCTTCTCTCCCAGAACTCCAGCACAGCGTTTTGCCCTTTCTTAAATACATTTTCCTGAGGTGTCCCCACCCTGTCAGCGGGGCTGAGCTGTGCCCTGCGGTGGGTGGGCTGGAGCCGGCTGGAACCGGCTGTGTCCGGGACGGGGGCGCCCCGGGACCGGCACGGGGCAGCCCCGGCCTCTCCTCTCCTCACAGAGACCCTCCTGCAGCCCCGCTGCCCGCGCCTGGGCTCCTGCTCCCTGTACATCTGTCTGCCTTCATTTTCCATAAATAGACATTAACTGGAATCAGGTAAACCTTGGTTGGGGAAATTATATCTGTTCCTGTTCTGCCCTGCTCTCTATTTTTAACTCAGGTCCGGTAGATACTGTTGACTATAAAAAGAAGTTTAAAGTTAGAAATGACTTGAAGATAGATTGACCTGAAGATTTCAAAAAGAGGATTCATTGGTACTCTATTAACACTAGTGATGTAAAAACAGATCTAACAACGTTTTTTCTTTTCCATTTAGTAAAAAAGAGGCACCTTACTGTGAAGCTAAGAAGTTTATTGTAATAACAGATATATCCGAAGTAGAAACAGTATTACATTTGAGAATCAAGTGTAAATATTTACACTAATAGTTTTCCAATCCTACTTGTGCACTGAAAATTTTTTCAAGCTTTTTTTTCTTTTTTTTTTTTTTAATGGAAAATACCAGAGAATTATACAGTCCTGAAAGGAGAGGAAACCAAAAAGGGGTAATGGATGGATAAGTGTGTTTTCTGCTCTTTTACTTTAGTATTTTCATGTGCTGAAATGTAAAACTAGTACTAATCTAGTACTCATGGCCTGAACTGTTGCTTTCAGTTGCTTCATTATGAATTTTACTCATATTCTATAGAAATACTTTAAATATAGAGATCTGCATCGAGACCCTCATATGACAGGCAGCTGTGTCCAGTAGTCCGAGTCTTTTATTGAGACTCAAAATTATTTTTTGTTTGTTTGTTTGTTTTCTTTTGTTTTGTTTTTTCCCAACCTACATCAATAAATCATCAGTCTTAAGATTTCATTCAAGTTATGTTTCCATAAAAATGAGCAAATCTGTTCCCTGTGACATCACATCACACCTCTGCAAACTAGAGTGGCAGCTAGTGGCTGCATGTGATTCAAAATGTAAAGCACTGTTATGAATTTAATTTCTTTTGACATTAGTGGAGTCAAGTGTTGAGAGTCAACTATCTCTCGAGTATTGGTTTCTCACTTGGTAAAGTACACCAGAGTTTATCCTAGAAGCTGAAGGGTTAAATTCTCAGTCATCCTCAGCATGAACTGGTATGAGAACTTTTCTTCTACACACAGGTGAAACAAAGAAGAGATTTTCATTAATATATTTTCTTC
>NW_010128054.1:20294-21349 GCF_000699245.1 Pterocles gutturalis
TGAAGTATGAAGACTCATGAAGAGTGTGTGGAAGATAGGCTATTTCTAAACCCAAAGTTTATTTTTTTCTTTTTTTTTTTCTTCTTTTTCCTTCTTTTATTTTGTTTTTTTTAAATCCTAGTGACATTTTCATAAAAAGTACAGGAACATAGGTTTCTCCTTATGCTATTTCAGTATTGCCTCAGCTGGCCTGAAAAATCCAACATGGCCTAAGTGATTTTGATCAAAGGATTATCGGTTTTCCACATCTCAAAGGAAAGTAAGTTGGAGGTAGAAGTTCAGAAACCCAATTCAAAATGCATCATATTACAAAAGTCAATGCATTTGAGGAGCTTTTCTCAGTACAAAAACCTTGACTAAGACCATTTACCTCAGGAGGCCATGATGAATGACAAATCTTTCTTGAGTTTCCCCATCATCTAAGTAAGAGCAGTTCATTGACTAAGATGCTGGTACTCGTCAGTGGTCTCTGAGCTGCATAACTCTTCTTTCCTTTCCTGGGTTCAGCTGAGACAGAGTCAACTTTCTTCATCATAGCTAGCAAGAGGCTGTGTTTTGGATTTGTGCTCAGAAGAAAGCTGATAAAAAGTGATGTTTATGCGGCTGCCAAGGTCTTTCAGCTTCTCTGGCTGTCTGCAAACAGGAGAAGCTGGGAGGGAGCACAGCCCCAGTTACTAGCCCAGGATTTGATTTTAGGTTTGGGATTGAGACCCAAAGTGGCCAATAATCTATTCCATAACATACACGTCATGCCCAGTATATAGGTGAGGACCCTCCGGAAGATTGTCCCTTTTGGTTCTGGATCTCTTTTGCTCCGGGTCATCTCGCTCCAGGTGGTCGCTCTTCCAAGGCCTTTCCCCCCCCACCCCGGTCAGCTCTCGGTCTGGGACGCTCAGACTGTTCTCTCTGTTCTGTGAGTGTGGTTTCAGGACTCTCCCTGCTCCGGGATCATCAGCCAGGAACAGGCTGAGCCTTGGTCATCGGGTGGGGGGCAGTATCACTGTGTATCACTCGTTTGTATTATATACCATTATTTTCAATTTTATTATAGTTTA
>NW_010128055.1:0-252 GCF_000699245.1 Pterocles gutturalis
CACAGCCCCCGTCAGCCGAGGCATGGGGGCAGCTCCCCCCGAGCAGGTGGGGGCACGGGCAGCCCGTCCTCGCCACCGCCGCCTTCCCGGTAACGGGGGCGATATATCTGTGGCCACAAATGAAAGATCAATATTTATTTAACGCACACACACTACCCTTTAGAGGCCCTTAATTGTAAATTAATCATCATTAACTGACAGTAATTGAACATGCTGAAAGCTACAACCACGGCTTTCCCCCGCGGCAGGGGG
>NW_010128055.1:361-778 GCF_000699245.1 Pterocles gutturalis
CAGGGATGCTCAGGGGCTGGTACGATGGGCAGCCTGAGCTTTGCTCAGCTCAGAGCCATCCTGCACTGGAGGGACAGAGCTCTGCGGGGTCAGGGGACCCCCATCAGCTGTGCCAGAAGGAGGGGTGACCCTGGACCGGGCAGGCACCCCTCGCCCTGCAGCAGCCCCAGCATCCTGGCAGGACCCTACAGCACTGCGGGATGCTGCGCCAGGCTCCAGCCTTGGGGATGCCCGTCCCTTGGGAGAGAGAAGCTGCGGTTTGCTTCTTCACAGATTTTACAGAAATACAAACCAGAAGGGCAAGAGGCAGCTCTCCTGCCTCGGCTCCGGGGAACCAGGGGGATCCTGCCTGCAGGGTCTGTGGAGAGCAGCCGCGGAGGGGCTGGGGGGGGTGCAGGTCCCCAGGAGGAGAGGTCT
>NW_010128055.1:809-2241 GCF_000699245.1 Pterocles gutturalis
GATTTGTAGACACACTTGCATGTTGGAGGGCTTTTGAGCTATCGGCGTGCTCTCTAGTCGGGGGGCTAGAGCAGCTCTGCCCGGCGTTGCTGGTGTCACAGCGATTAACCAACAGAACGTACCCCGGTCCCCGGCGGGGAGCGCAGGGAGTGCGGCGGGTCCCCGGTGCCAGCAGGCTGTGCAGGGCTGTGCAGAAAGAAATGCAAATTCCCTTCTGTAAGGACAACGGTGGCACGAACACTGACTTTATTAAAATGCAGAATTATTTCAGGGCCCTTTATTTAGCTCAGAGCCTGGAGGTAATTTATGCACACGGATGGAGCGGTGAGGCTGCGCTCAGCTGCCGGGCGCTGCCAGCATTTCTTGGCTCGCGCTCCTGGTGTGAAGCCTTTCCAGCTCTGGAAGGAAGGTCTGGGAAGCCCAGAGTCTCTCTGCTTGTTCTTGCTGAAGAAGTTTTCCTGTCCCCGCAGCTCCTTGCACAGCTCCTGGGGACCGGGCCTTTCACACAGAGGCTAATTAAGTGCTCGCTCATCAAGCAGGCGGGTTCCTGCTCCTCCTGCTGCAGAGAACAGCCCCAGCACCCCTGCTGCGCCTGGGGCTGCTGCACGGGAGGGGCCATCCCCAGTGCTGGTGTCTGGTGTCCCCGTTGCCGTCCCTGCGATTCCCTGGGACAGAGACGGGAGCATCAGCCCCCTGCACCCTGGCAAAGGGGCTGTTTGAGGGGGCCAGCGAGACCCCCTCCCCACCCCACGGCTGGCTGTGGCTCTGCACGCCGTGGGGCACAAGCAGCACCTCTCACGGGGACGTGCAGGAGCGTTGACCCCTGCAGCCACCGGGCTCGGCATCACCGCTGGATCAGCCCCAGGTGCCCCCAGGCTGGGCAGTGCCTGGACTCTGCAGCCCGTGAATCCTGTTTGCATTTGGAGACTCACAGCTGGCGATCTGAGCCGCTGCAAGCTTTGATCAAAATGTGGGGCTTGGCTCTTCCTCAGCTTTGGCCTCTGCTTTGGATGGAAGCGGGCAAGATTTGGCAGAAGAGATCCCAGAACCTGGTGCAGAGATGACATTCACTTCTCATGACGAAATACCAGAACTCGGAGGGATGCGGTTCTTTTGTCCACGTCAGGACTCCAGCGCGGCTCCGAGCAAGCGTCCTGGTCCACAGCAGACAGCGGGTGGCTCTGCAGAGGGACCCGGGGAGCACGAAACAGGGCTTCCCACGAGCCACACGAGGTGGACAGATGTCCTGCCCGAGGTCTCTGCGGGACAGCAGCCACCACACCGGTGACCACCATCCTGGGAGAGGGTCCAGACAGGTCACCGATGGCTGGGGGCTGGCAGGGGGCTCAGGCCGGCGTGTTTCCAAGGGGCAGGTTTGGCGGGGGGTGCTGGGGTGAAGCAGCACAGCCGGGGACACGGAGGGACAGGGGAC
>NW_010128055.1:2272-2627 GCF_000699245.1 Pterocles gutturalis
GTGCTGCAGAGCCCAGATGCTCGCGAGCACAGGGACCGATGCTGAGCACTTCACCTCCGCCTGCACGTCATTGCTACAGCAAACAAAGGCTCCCGAAGCTTGTTGACAGGGAGGTTTATTGAGATGAAATCTCTGCATCGGGTTATGTGTTCTTCTTCTGAGGAGCTTAAACTACGTCCAGGATGAGGCTAGAATAAATCCTTGACTTCCACGCTGTCCGGGAAGTCTCAGCGAGGCGATTTGCATTTCCACCTGCATACTAATGCAGGGCTTACAAACAGCAAGAAAACCTTCCCAGCGCCTTGGTCCGAAGGTAAATGTCTGCAGTGGGAAGCAAACACAGAGGAAGGCTCCC
>NW_010128055.1:2666-3176 GCF_000699245.1 Pterocles gutturalis
CCTGATGGGACATCGGGGGCTCGGCTCTAATCCCGACAGCCGCACATCTGGCGCTGGGGCTGTGTGTTGGGAATATTACGGGGTGTGTGACACAAAGCCGGGCTCCACCGCGCCGGCTGTATGACCTGATAGCGCTGCTACCCCCAGACCTTACAGGCTGTCAGCAGGGGAAGGAGACGGTGAATACACCGAAAAAAGGGGTGCGGACTGGGGCTGAGGCAGAAGAACCGCGCTCTCTGCATGACTCCAGATCACACCGAGACCCTGCACACGTCGGTCGGTCGGCGGCAGCTGGAGAGAAGCCGCAGGTCTGCGGGGTCGGGAGGAGGAGTGGGGATGTCGTGGAGCCCGGAGCTGGGACCCCCTGCCCCTCGGGGGTGATGCTGCTCCAAGACAGGACTTGGGCGCAGCCGGAGGACCCTGAATTGTCACATCTGAGTTCCTCTCCCCGAGGTGGCACGGTGACAGTAGCCTTCCCGTATGGCGCCGTGGGAGGGAGAGCTTCCGCCC
>NW_010128056.1:0-961 GCF_000699245.1 Pterocles gutturalis
CCCTACCCAGTTTGGGGTACCCATACCCAGTCTAGGGACCCCTGGCTAGTTTGGAGACCCGCTGCCCAGTTTGGGGACCTCGTGTCCAGTTTGGGGGCCCCTGCCCAGTTTGGGGGACCCCTGTCCAGTTTGGGGGACCAATGCCCAGTTTGCGGACCCGTACCCAGTTTGCAGACCCCTGTCCAGTTTGGGGGACCCCTGTCCAGTTTGAGGGACCAATGCCCAGTTTGGGGACCTGTACCCAGTTTGGGGGACCCCTGTCCAGTTTTGAGACCCCTGCCCAGTTTAGGACCCTGTACCACTTTGGGGACCCCGTACCCAGTTTGGGGCACCCATATCCAGTTTGGGGACCCCTGCGGGGGCCCTCTGCCCAGTCTGGGGACCTCATGCCCAGTTTGGGGGACCCCTGCCCAGTTTGGGAGACCCCTGCCCAGTTTGGAGACCCCTGCCCACTGTGTGGACCCTGTACTCAGTTTGGGGCACCCATACCCAGTTTTGGGGACCAATGCCCAGTTTGGGGACCCTGCACACAGTTTGGGGACCCCATACCCAGTGTGGGAACCCTGTACCCAGTTTGGGGACTCTCTGCCCAGTTCAGGAGCCCACAGCCAGTTTGGGGACCCCATACCCTGTTTCGGGACCCCTGCCCACTTTGGGGCCCCCATGCCCAGTTTGGGGGAACCATACCCAACTTGGGAACTCTGTGCCCAGTTTGGAAACCCCTACCCCTGTACCATTTTGGGGACCTTGTACCACTTTGTGTACCAGTTTGGGGGACCCATACCCAGTCTGGGGACCCCTGCCCACTTTGGGGACCCCATACCCAGTTTGGAGCCCTCTGCCCAGTTTGGGGACCTTGTTCCCAGTTTGGGCCCCCTGTTCCCAGTCTGGGGCCCCTGTTCCCAGTCTGGGGACCCCGTCCCGGACCCCGGTCCCAGCCCCCCGCAGTCCCTCAGCCGCG
>NW_010128057.1:0-9081 GCF_000699245.1 Pterocles gutturalis
CATCCAAGTCGTTGATGAATATATTGTCTTTCATCCCTAATACCTCCTGTGTGCCGTGCAGTGATGGAGAGGGTTTCATTTAAGATAAAGGCTCCTACCAGACAATAAAGAAACTAGAAATAATAATAGCAGAACATTCAAGCTCTGCACAGTTAAGCATCCTTTTGACAATGATGCAAAAGCCATTAATTGCTGTAAAATGTTTGTATCCTTGACTCCTTCCGACTTCAGTGAGGGATGCAGGAACTCAGCCCAGTACCAGCTGAGGTACTGAACTCCTGTTTCTCCAGAAATTGTACTCAATTTCTTCATTCACCTTTAAAGCATTTGAGAAGCAACCCACTTCTCAAAGGTCAAAGATGGAACAAATCTAATCACAAGTACACAGTAGTTCTGGCACAATGATGCATGAAAATAAGTTTTTTGTAACTTCATTGTAGCTTTTTTGGTAAGAAAAGCAACCAGATAACAAAACATTGTGTGAGTATTGCTTCCACCACATTTTTCTTCTACTAGAAATACATCCAATACAAAAATCGGCTAAAAGTCCAAGTTACACTATAGATTTTTTTTTTCTTTATTTCCTTCTGTTATTGCTCTCACTGCTACAACAGGTCAGTTACAGATTTCACCTCATTGAACCAGCAGCAAGATCGCTGAAATCTGTAAAGCACCACTTGGCTCCATTCCTGTCAAAACTGTTAAGTCATATTTGCCCAAGTTCTAAAAGAGATTATTCATAACAAATGTATTGATCTGTTCATAACCATTTTAGCTGAAAGACTGCTCCATAAAAGGAACCTCCACTGTCTGCAAATTTATAACCCCACAGTAATGAGATGTTTGAACTGCATGAGAGTCAATGTTTTTTTATGAACTCATTATTTGAAGCTACTGTACTTTAATGTGGTATCTAAAATAGAATGAAATGGTTTCATTTTATTTGTCTTACTTAAAACTTTCCACTTATCTGTGCAACTGGGAGATTGAAATTATGGATTTCCTTACACATCCCACAAAGTAAAGCCACTAGCATAGCTAGCATCTTCCCTCTTTAGCTGAAAAAGCATATATATCATGTATATATATTGCAAAGTATGTTCAGCCAAAGTATTTCAGCAAAATCTTATGCCAAGTTCAGTATCTTTATATATTTCTGTATGTCTTGCATACTATTTCTTGGAAGAGTCAAATGTTATTTTTGAAATGTTATGACATGTATTTTGCAGTCCACGCATAAGACAGGGTGGTTCAGTCAGAAAGCTTCCATTCACTCTATTACTTTTTCCATAGAAGAGAAGTGACCACCTGAACAACATGGGCAGCCTCTACAAAGAGTATCTCTTCGTTTGCTGAGGGGCCACAATTAAAGCCCCACATATCTCTGCCAAGCCTCTATAGGAGGATGGGGTGAAGAGGAATCATGCTGTGTTAGCAGTTTGATCTACAACCTATAGCACTGTCAACAGCATTTGGGGCAAGGACTCAAAAGCAGATCAGGTCCCAGTGGTTTATGGGGTTAAGCTTCTACTATGGACTGATGCTAAAGAGTAAGAATATGTTCTGTGCCAGCAGAAATGGTACCTGAAGATGAAGGGTGGAATATTCTTAGAGGAACGGACCTGGAAACACCCCTCACAATAGCAAAAACTCTCTGCATGCCCTGGCCACCACAGACGTTTTAGAGATGTGTGACCGTTTGGGGCTTAGCAGTTGAAATCTTTACCTCTGACAACCGATATTTCAGTATATTGCAGCCCTGGGTAGCTTCTCCTCGTTTGATTTTGGGATGCCAGACTAAATCTGTACTAAATCTAATACATATTAAATTTAGGCCAGTGTATTTTAGATCTAAACATTTTTAGAATAGAAATCACAGGCTGACAATCAAAGACTTTGTGTCCAGTTGCAATGAGAGAGCAAATGTTGCTGTTTTAATTGCACCTAATCTGGCAACCTAACAGCTGAAACCCTGCTGCAAACTAGAACTATGTTTTAAATAAAGAAAATATCATTAATCATTTCTGATATGGGAAACATCCACAGCAGTTTCCCTGAAAAGGAATAAAGTACGAAAGACAGAAGGGAAAAAGGAAGAGAGGGTGATGGCATTCAGTGGGGAATGATTATGGTGTAGTCCTTTCTTCTACTTCATTCCACCCAATATCCGTTCTGTGTACTTACAATGAAAAAATAGAAAGCCAAGGAAATAGGGAGGGAAGACTTGAGAAAATAAAAAAATTACCAACAGGAATGATACAAGACACCAGTAATTGAAAAGGGAAATACACTTTTTTATTCATTTCTCTCTCTTGTTTACCCTTCCTTTTTCCCTTTCATTCTGCTTTAGTTTATTTACCCCTTGCTCACTGATCTTCTTTGGCTGATCAAGAGCAGATCCTTCCCCTCTCTTGCACATTAGCTTTACTGAAACACTTATCTGCAAAACTGAATAACTGTGACCACATTCAAAAGGGCTGTTAAAGGATAAATCACTGCTTCACATGCATAAAGTTATCAGGAATTAAGTTTTCATACCTTGGGCTTAATCTGCTCTTAGCCTCCAGCTTGTGAGATCCCTGAAAGAGCGAGACCACAAAGGTTTTCTTGTTGACGCCAGGATTTCCATATAGCACCTCACCATTCTGCAGCTCCTGAGAGTTACACCATCAAGTCTGCCAGACAAGCTTGAAGTTCTGAATGCAGCACATATCTTGCCTGCCAGAAGTCAAGATTATGCTTTAGTCACAGCTGTTAGGCTTCTTCACTTTCCCCATTCTTCCATCTTCCATGATATATTTCTTTACTGAGTCACTTTAAACATCCGATTACCATTTGTGAGGATTCTGGTGCTGCAAATGGGTTATTCCACCACAACAGGTCACCACTGGCATAGTCAGAAGGGAAACTAAGTTATTGCAGTTGTGTGTTATTATGTGTTAGCTGAAATGACTGCACCTCTTACCCTCTGGTTTTATGACCTTGTAGGCACAACAGCTAGAAAAAAATGATGTGCTTACTCTGGAAAGGTAGCAATAAGATTCAAGAAGTTAGTACAAAGAGTTGTTTTATTGCAAAAGGCAGGAGCGGGAATAGTTCCAAGGCAGAGTGTTATCAGCAGCTCCAGTGATTAGTGGGCCAAATTCCAAACATATCAACATGTGGGGAGCTCTAATGCTGCAGTGACAGCTTCACAGCTGCCTACATGACAGTCTGTGACTTACTGGAATGCTCCCATCTCCACAGCCCGTCGTCAACCAATGACCACAGCTCTTTTTCTTGTGAATTTGGACTGAAATGGAAAAGAAGAAAAGTAGACAAAGGTTATTGGCAAGTGTAGTCAGTAAAAATATTAGAAGGCTGGGAGGTTCGTTGGTTTGTATTTTGACTTATAAGAAGGTATCAGAAAAGTTCCAGCCAACTTGGATGCTTTTGCTGAAATGTTTATGAAATTTATGAATGGAGCTTCTGACCTTTGACATTCATTTTTCAAAATAAAATCAAGTAGTATTTCACAGAAAGTAAGTACAAAAGTGAAAAAGGCCATCTTGTAAAGACTTCTCCTCCAGAGCTTTTTGTTCATTTTCTTCCTCTTTGTAGCCCAAGACTAATTGTGCTGTGAAATAGGAAACCAAGAGTGCAAAAACAAGTCAGAGGTGGCTTAACAGAAGAGTTTCTTTTCTGCCTTTGGTATAGCATAAACATTTATCAGACCCTGTCACCATCTTCTCCTCCGCAGAAAAGGGAAGTAAGAACTCATTGCCTTCTCCAGGAAACGGCAACCAAGATGACACGTCACAGGTCCTTCTCAGGCACTGGCGTCCTACTTTCTCATTAAGATGATCCTCACGTTCATGCTGGATGATATAGGCATCATCTGGTCTGAAACCAACGCATAAATCATTTTTCCATCTTCCCTTAGCCTTTCACAGATGGCTTGCAAATACCCCGGATCTCCACAACTTATAGAAGTATCTGAATGGTCAGAAAGAAATTATCTAGCTATGTGGCACCAACAACAGGAGGTAGGAGACAAGAGTAAACCTGAATGAAAGAGATTTCCCTGTAAATATGGTTGCTTTCCTTAGATACTTGGATATTAATGCAAACTGTTTGCTTAGATTTAAGGCTATAAAGTCAGGTAACCCAATAAATACATTATTGACATTGCTACCAACAGGCCACAGGCTTTGTAGTAGCTGTGCAAGGCCTCAGGGCTAGGGTTTGTCTTAGCTTTGTAATTTAACTACAACAAATTGGTGAAGAATGCAGTCAACCTGACTGTACTTTCTTACATGGCAATTGTGTGGCGAGCCCTTCTGGGAGTGCTTTTTGAGGGCACTAGCCTACAGCCATCACAGAAGTCCAGATCATGTTCCTACTGTGCTAGCAAGGACCTCACTCAAAGTACCTTACTTCTGAGCAAATTAGGCTGTTAAAATTCAGTGTAACAAATTGGTGGAGAATGTAGGCAATAGGGACTCTGACCTGGATACAACAAAGAAGACTGAGTGCCAGGTTCATTAGCTTTTCCCAATTTTGTAACATTATCTGACAGATCCAAAACAGAGTCCCAGTACACCCTCAGAATGTAAAAAACAAAACAAACAAACAAAAAAAGCCCTCTACTAATTATAAACTTTCTGTTGGAAGGCCTGGTAGCTTTCAAAACATATACTCTCAGTAGCAAGAGAGGGCTGCTCTGTAAGGGAAGGCAAATTGGGAGCCAGGAATGATAGCAAGGCAAGGCACTGCCCTGCTTGTCACATTCCCACCCTGCCCAAGAGCAGGTCTGGTGATGATGACCAGGGTTTGCCACAGCCCAGCTGGCCAGGCAGGTCTATAGCAAGGATGCAGGTCCCAGGTCAAGCCAGGGAGCCAGTTCAGTAAGGATGGGTCAGGCCAGGGACACGCAAGGCACAAACACATGCACAGGTACAGCTGCAAAGTAGCTCAGGCAGGGATCAAGGAGGTAAATCATCGTCCAAGTAAGGGGAGGTTCCCCTCAGCTCTTCTCATTACCTCTCTGTTTTCCCAGCTTTCAGATCCAAGGTTACATGCCTGCACCATAGCAAATCTGGCCTTGAGCACTGACAGCCAGTCTGTTTTCCCAAGCATTTCTCACTTCTTCCATTCCTGAGACTCTGCAATCTACATGGTGATGAAAAAGATCATAAGCGAAAATGTGTCATTAATTAGCACAACTCACCTGCCTATACAAATGGCCATGGAAGTATCGATTTCAATCAACACCTTTAATAGCAAAAGCTAAGTAAAACACCCTGGAAACTTTGGTAATACTATCAGTATGTTGACCAGCATCTATGAATTACACAGAAACTTCAACAGTAAAAACCTGTTGACATCTTACTTGTAAGAATACGAAGTAACGTTTCTTACTATAGGGCAGAATAACTAATATCTACGAAGTAAGCATTCATCAAAAGGTTGGAAGGTCAGGCTTATCCTGATTAAGCCCCTAAAATATGAATGTTTATCCCAAGCTCATACAAAGCTCCAGAGACAGCAAAATTTGGCAGAAAAATGCACAGTACAAGTGCAGTTCTGGGTGGTTCGCAGAATTGCAGAAATATGCAAAAATGGTAAATTGGACATGCTAGGTAAGAAAGGGAAATTCTGAACCTGAAAACTTTTAGCTTTAGTATTGGTAGAAATGTTTATGTAAGAGAGTGATTTTGTTTAAACCAGTTACTCCGGACATGGTATGATTGAGTATGGATTTGCATTTATGAAACAAGAAAGTCAGATTCACTGTGTGAATATAAAAACTGAGGGAAAGCACTGGGGAAGTAATTTCAGTTGTGTATACACTGTTAATTAAATAAGAAAAAAAATAAAATTACATAATAAAATTGAATTATCTTTTCCCTACCTCTATGTTCCTTTTAAATTTATTTAATAAACATTCATTTGATAACATACCTTAAAATTATCCACATAAAGTCCCAAAATTACATCTCTTCTGCAACATAGGCTGCTGAAGTTATAAATACTGTCTGTGAAACTCAAACTTGACACTTCTCACAGTGCCAAGGAAAGTTCAACATGCCTCTTATCTTCAGCATTCGAGGATAGCTAGCCTACCCACCAGATGTAGAATTCTAGACAACAACTGCAATTCACAGTTTCATTCATCATGCAGATCAGACCTTTCAAACACTAGGAGAAAGTATCTCTGAACAGGAGGTTGTCCTTTTCAGAACACTGGCCCAAGTCTGTTGCATGAGGAAATGAGGACTTATATCTGAAAAATCACAGACATCTGGAGTCACTGATTTTTTTTTTTCCTCTCCTGCTTAGGAAAATTTGGCAAAAATAATATTTAACTCTGTCTCTCAGGAATCTTTCAGAAACTGATAATATTTAGCAAAAGTTACAGAGCAGCACACATAAAAAAAAGGAAGGGAAAAAAGCAAAAAGAGAACATAAAAAGGAAAAACAGTTTAGAAAGCATTTAGAATACTGCTCTCAGTAGCTCAAAGAAAAATCAAGAAACAAGCACAAAATATCCATCTTCTACATTATTTTTTGCATGTTGTCAAGAGAAATTCATAAATCTCTAATTTAAATCCTGAGGAATGAGACACAACTGTTAACATTATAAAACTGCTGAAGAGGTTTAGGTCCTTTTTCATTTTAACCTACAGAGTGAAAAATAATCTGAAGTGAATTAGATTAAAAAGACATCTCTGGAGAGAAGTTGTCTTGTCTATGTCTTGTTCATCTGATGGCCAGTACAATGAGTCTTTGATTGAAGTTCTTATATGCATCAACAGTGATAATAGACTGAAAATGCAGAGAAAATTAAAACATCCAATGTCATCTCCTCAGATAAAATTCACTAATAAACTCTAGCTCGTAATTTATAAAAGCAGCATTATTCAATATTTTTGTGCTGTTTTTATAGTACAAGTAATAGCTTTGAGGATGTGAGGACATTTTTATTGTCTCAAGGATTTCCTTCTCAACTACTTTTGAACGTGTATGTTTACTGGTATTTCTACTATTTTCCAGGAAAACCCTGAATCTTACTTCATTTATTGTGACTCTGGATTTTCCTTTTTTGCTTCACTGCCTTCTGAAGCCATTATTATCCACCGTTTTCTTCAGTCTTCCTAGTCTTAATGTCAGGATAGGGCTTACCCTTACAGTTATGAATAATGTTATGGTCATGCAAACACATTGCCCCATCCCAATCCTACTTACCAGAGCCCCTGGCAGGATCCCGAAACTCAGCATCCATTTCAACCACACACAATTCAATCCACACTATATTCCCAATCTTGAGTTACCCTTTTCTCCTTTTGTTCTAGCAACTGTAACATTGAGGTGTTATGCCTCCCCTTACTTTTTATGGCTGAGGAGGAAAATGTTCCTCCTGGACGTCCTGGATACTCAAATCACCAGGCTTTTTCACACAGCTTTCTACCTTTGAACTTGGCCTCCTATTTCCATCCAATTGTCCTGAATTTACGGGCTTTGGGCAGCTCAACCAAACCAGTCCCCAGGCTGCTCTGAAACCAGACAAGCTCCAGGAATCCCATCTACATATTTAAGGCTTGATACAACAAAGGGGGAAAGGAGGGCAGAGGGGAGCCAACAGGTTAGCAGGGTTTCCCTTTATGATTCCTCAGGGTAAGAAAAATAACACTCTAATGGTTTAAACAGCCTGATGTGTGTTGTCAAGGCCCATAATTCAGCAACAAAGAGTTATGTAATATACTCCACAGCAGCTAAAAAAATGCATTTGCCATAAAGCAATACTGTCTTATTCATCTAATATGCTCCACAAATCCAGCCCAGGCCCTTTACTAGGTGACGAATTTCAATAAGGTAAAGCTCTGGAGATTTGTTATTACTATATGCTGTACCTTGTTGAGCAACTCTATACTAATGATCTACCTGAGAAAAATCTCGTTTGCATGTACTCTTTTTCTCTGGTCTCAGAAACCTGATTTCCACAATTTCAAGGTATTTTAGAATGCAGGTAATTTTCACTATAAGCAAAGTAAATTCTTCTAATTTAAGGAGTCTCCACAGTGTTAAACCTGCAATGAATTTGAATAAAATACTTCTCTCAGAAGTAACCGGTAATCACAGTAACATTAATAATGTGTTTATTCAAATTTAAAAGCAGCATAATATATGCATACTGTATTAAGCCTTCTTAACGTCAAGAAAAATCATTGATCTGTTAGTAGAGATAACTTCAGTGTATATCCGTTCATCTGAAACTAGCACTTACGCTCTCTCTGATACACAAGACACGTTAAGGAGACAGGAAATTGATTCTTACCCCTGTTTCAGGGAGAACTGGCACAAATAATTTCCAAAACTTGGAGAGGCAAGAAACCATATTAGTGTTGCCCAACAAGGTGCATCCATGTCAGCCCACTGCACATCAGCAAGCTGCATCTATCCCTCACTGCTGCTGTCTGCAGGAGACATCTACCATGTCAAAGTGAAATTTGGTCCTTGGCCAGCATGCCTGCCATCACCTAGCACCTGCTCTGGTGCAATCCTCCACCAACCAGGTGTCTTTCCCTCCCAGAGACCTAGGAAGCTGCTCAGCATTCACTGTAAAGACCCACTGAATTTGGCTCTGAGTGGGACTGCTCGTCATCTTTGCACAAAGCACCATGTCAGAAGAGGATGTGAGCCAAGGAAGGGTTTGGCCCTAAGTATTTCAGGCTTTCTGAAATCAAATTTGAGCTAGCAGGAGATAGAAATTGGCAATAATGTTTTCCAGCTATTGCAACCAACTATTATGCCTGTCGCTTAGCCAAGCGGAGAAGCTGAGGGTCACTACAATTTAATACAAGCTCTCTTAACTTGCAGTGTTATTAAGACCTTGTGAGTCACTCAAGGAAATTATTCCAAATGGGGGGAAAAAGTAAGGCAGACAATGGAGCCCACAGGCATGGAAGATGTTTTATTGTTTCTGGGAGATATTATACAGAAATGTCAGACTGGACACCTACTGAAAAGTGCTGGAACAAGTGTCTTTCTGTAAAAGTGAGTAAATGCTCAAAATAAATTAAATGAATATTTATTTTAATA
>NW_010128057.1:9102-26460 GCF_000699245.1 Pterocles gutturalis
GGGGGCGGTGTGCGCAATTCTTATCGGATATTTACTCTGGCCATTATTTTTCTGTAGATTGAATTGAATGAAAAGTAGTTATATACCACTTTTACTTTTTGGATCCTAAAACACCATAAAAGTACTATTCACCTAAACTTAGTTGTGATGAAGTGCAGCAACCCTATTGGTGGAAAGAAGTAACTACCATACTGCAGAAACTT
The DNA here is from genome assembly GCF_000699245.1 of Pterocles gutturalis. NCBI lineage: Eukaryota > Metazoa > Chordata > Aves > Pterocliformes > Pteroclidae > Pterocles > Pterocles gutturalis. Next base: position 9,306 of record NW_010128057.1, read on the forward strand.
CTGCTACCGTGGGCCAATTTTTTCCAGTGTATTTCCCCGTGTTCCCTATGAATGCTCATCCCTACAACTTCAGTTTTGGTTTTGGTTTGGTTTGTCTTTTAAGTATTAGATAAATAAATTCTAAGAGAAGAGATGTAATTTCATTTAGGAGTTCTTGCCTGGAAACAAACTCTGTTCTCAGAAGTAGAAAACAGACACTATTCTGCCTGCTTTTATTAGTATAAAGTAGTAGCTTAAATATCCATTAGATCCTCAATTTCAAAGAAAAAAAGGCTTAATTAATAAGCTATTATGAATATTACTTTTAGTAATGAAGCAAAGGTCAGAATCACTGTGTTGATACATAGTTTCAACTCATTTGAGAGCAAGGGTATACTTGCATATCTAGCAAAAAATAAAATTAAGGACATAATCAAAACCACACTTGTCAGGTCAAGAGGTAGTCTTTTAAAATTAAGAAGAGAAATTTGTTAGGTGTCTGTTAGGTTTGTCATAGTCATAGGCAAAGGCCTCGGGATACTTCTGGTAATCATTTGGTCTTTGGTTTTTCCTGGTCAGTGCTCCCTCTAATTCTGTTCTGCATTTAGAATTTAGGTTCATATTTAGAAATCCTATCAGAAAATTTTTTTTTTCCTTTTTTTTTTTTTTGTCAGAAGTCCATTTAATATGCACAGAACAGATATGACAGTGATTTTTGCAGTTATGATTGTCAAGTTAGTGGTTTGTTTTGGTTGTGTTTTGGTTTGTTTTTTTTTTTTTTTTTTTTTTTTATTTCAGAGAAGTCTAATTTCCTGTCTTCTACTGACCTATCCAGGGGCAAAGTGAAGTTTCAAGAAATCCCCACTTCATCACATTTCATTACAGGTCAGGTTTCTGTTCCTAAATTTTATAGGAGACAATATTAGTCACACAGGTCCTTGTGACTGATTACTTAATATATTCATACACTAGAATTGTACTTGAGCCAGTACCGAACAACTGCTGGCAGTTTGCTGCACCATTCTTTAAAGACATGAACTGTGTCTCCAAAGTCCTGTCTTTACATTTCACGTCCAGTTTACTTTTTATTCATATAAAATCAGGTAATCTGGCAAGTAGGTTACAAGACTGCTTGTAAAGTTTTTTCTGCTTTTTTGCTGAACTGTCTCTGCACATTTCTGCTTATTTGTCTTTCAGTTTGAGATACCATATTCACGTGCATTATTGTTATTTCAGTAGAAACTACATCTACTTGCCAAACACACTCAATTAGGATTGTTTTTGTTCAGCTTGGTTTAGAACACAGTGAATTTCTGTCTCATACTGCTCTCCTGGTTTCGGTTGGGGCAGAATTAACTTTCTTCATAGTAACTGTCAAGAGACTATGTTTTGGATTTGTGCTGAGAAGAAGGCTGATAACATACTGATGTTTATAGTTGCTGCCAGGACAGTCAGGGACTTTTCAGCTTCTCTGCTGTGCCAGTGTTGACAGATGCACAAGAAGCTAATAGGGAGTACGGCACAAAATTACTGGCTTAAGACTCTACTTTAGGGTTAGGATTGAGACCCAAATTAGCCAGTGGTATATTCCCTATCATGCACATCATGCCCAGTGTATAGATGAGGATCTGTCCGGAAATTCGCTCTCACTCTTGGGGTCATCTCTCTCTCTGTCAGCTCTCACTTTCTTGGACTTTTGGGCTCTTATTTATTTTCTGGGATTGCACTTTTGGGACTCCCTCTGCTCTTGGATTGTTATCCAGGAATGGGCTGAGCCTTGGTCATCAGGTGGTGAGAAGTATCACTGTATATCACTCATTTACATGTTTGTGTATATAATTGTTATCATTGTCATCATTACTACTTCCAATATTATTGTAGTTTAGTTATTAAATTGTTCTTATATCAACCACTAGTATATTTTCCCTTTACCTGTTTAATTCTCTCCCCTATTCCCAGGATGGGGGAGACTGAGCAAGTGGAACTGTGGTGTTTGGCTGGCAGCCAGGTCAAACCATGACAACTGCCAATGCAAATTGTTAAAAATACACCACCTTCTTCAAAAGCATTTATTTTCTTTAATAATAGTTTGGGGTTTTTTTAGAAAAGGAGACTGTATTTTCAAATCATTATATATTAATTCACATACCTTCACCAATTAATTTATAGCTTTCTCCAATTAATATAGAGCTGGATATCAAAAGTAATGAGAAGACTTTAGGTTTTTCACTGTTTTCGTCTGTCCCTCTCTGAACTCTATGGGTGCTAAATGATAAATTTAAGCTAATCTCTATCTACTAATTTGAAAAGTTATCACTCCCTGCTGTTTTCTCCCCCTTCTGCAGGAGGTCACTGTCTCCACTGTCTCCAGTAATATAGCTGAAAAAAACTGTAATGACCACACCTCCATGTTTTATTGGGGATAAGAAAACATCAGCCTGTTACACCTGTTGGGAGAGGGACAAAGAAGAAAGAAAGGAGTTACAACTTTCAATCATCATCGTGTGTGTCCCTGGACACCTGTGTGGTGGTCCATCAGGAGAATCCAGAGCAGCACCGGCCGCTCACAGAGGTGATGGACAGAAGGACCACCCCAGGTTTCTTCTCTACTATTTTGCAGGGCATTTGCCATTCCTCATTTATCCAGACTTGCTGTTCATTCAATTTCACCATTTATGTATGCTATTTCAGAACATACAAGTAAACATTTGGTTATGTTATTTCTGCAGGTAGTTTTCTAAGAATCCTCCTCCTCACACTCCTTCCTTTGTTCAGGCAGTTGTGTAAGGTTTCTCTGTTTGTTTTTATCATTTTATTTTTCAGCTACAGATTCACTTCTGTGTCAAGTGATATTTCAGCAAAGGGGACATATATTTCGAAAGCGTGAGAATTCAAGTTTGGATAGAAAGAACTTTTGGGGTTTGTGTCCTATAAGCAGAAGAGACTGAAAGCAATCATTGCTTCAGAGCATGGTGCATTTTCTGAAGGACTCCTATGTTTGTAGGTAGAGATAACCTAATATGTAACTGATATACACCAAAGCAAAAGGTATAAAATTAGTTTGAACACGATTAGTCAGGAAACAGAAACAGAATGAAAAGCTTATTGTACGTACATGAAAGAGGCATTGACACATTATAAATCTTTGTAGCCCTCCACCTCCCCACCGTTTTATGCAAGATAGAGCATCTATTTTCAATTATGAAAAGAAACCAAACCCCTGAGTCTGCCTGTCTGTCTTTCCATTTGGGACAAGGACTTATCACACAATTAACTTAATTCAAAAAAGGAAACTCAGAGTACCAGTTAATATTTTTATGATTTGTTTATTTGGGAAAGCTATATCCAACCACAAAGAAGTCTACTTCAACTAGAAACACCAAAAAAAAAATGTATCCGAGGAATCTGTTATTTGTATGAAAGTATGCTTTATATCACAAGGATGAGATTGTCCCAGAAACGTTTTATAATTTCCCAACATTTTGTAGCATTTGAGGTAAAAAATGCACCTTTTAAAAAATTACAATAAATACATATGTGGTCTTTGCTTGTATTCTTAAATATGCAAAGTAAGATTAAAAACTAATTTCCTTCGTATCAATTAAAACCAATAAAGTATAAAAAAATGCGTAAGGTTCTCAGATAATAAATACCATGAATCAACAGTAAGTTTTATTTAAAATGTTCTATTTACATGTAGAAACCTTACTGAAGGAATGGTAGGAACCACGGTATCTCTTTCATAAAACCACAGACATAGTATCCAAGAGGACTTAAGGGTCAAAGTCAGGTGTCACTTACACCCATGAATTCAGATATTATATAAAGTGAGCAAAATCTGCACTTTAAAATTGTTCAAAATGCTGAGGCAGTCTCTTAAGGAAAAGTTGATCCAGTTGCCTGACTGGGAGTACTGATACAGACAGCTTTTGTTATAAGCTGATACACTTCAGCAATTATGGTAATTAAAACCGCAAAGACCCCAGCAGGGGTGATGCTAACGTCAATCCAGCTGCTTCACAAAGGAAAAACATGATGTAAAGTCAGCATTCCCCGATCCTATGTTCTTTGTGAGACAGACATCCCAAGTCTCCCACAAACATAGAAGATAAATTGGTGTAACGTTACTGTCATCCTATAGAAAGAAAAAGAGACCATGAAATGCAGATTTATGACTGAAATTGAATCAGGATTTCTGGAGCTAATGCACATTTAAATATAATTTTGTCTGAGAAGCTATAAAAGGGAACTACAGTGCAAGAAACATCCCGTGAAGACCACAGCATAAGGAAAGGAATCATCAAATCTCTCTCTTTTTTTCTGTCCCTAGGACAGGTTTTTACAGTCTTAAGGTCTTTGTTTTGAATAAAAAATAAAACAAGGTGCAAAACCTGACTATGAACTATAATTTTAACAGTCAGCTACAGCTTTCAAATTCTGCTGCTACACTACCCTCAGAAATTCTATAGACTGAATACAATATTTTTGATAAGGGTGAACAATCTTCGTGGGAGTTACTAATCTTGTCAATGCTAATCTGTGCCTTAAGAATAAGCAGTAGCAATACCTGGTTTGTAACACTATTGGTTTAGATTATTGCAGACTCTAAGAAAATATAATTCCTTAAAATTACCTGGTGCTTATTGAATGAAAACTTAGGATTTTGGAACAAAATATGACACAGATGAATTCCTGTAAGGAAGGAATAAAACAATACCAGTAATAGTAAAACAACAAAAGGTCTTGTTTCACAATGCACAATAATGTTGCCTTTGGAACTGAAACACTTTCTAATGAGTTACATTTACAAAGTTGGAAATCAATTCATTTTTGAGGAAACACATGATCTTTGTATAAAATTGGAGGGCATCACATCTTCCATGTAGTGTTAGACCAAGTTATGGGCAAGAATATAAGCAAAGAACTCTGTTGGCAACGTTATTAATTAAGGTGCTATTTCAGCCAAAGGCTGGAGAGCTGTACACAGAAGCAACTTCTGTTCACCTCTAGACTAAGCTGTAGTTAGTTCAGATAAAGACCTGAACATAGGAGGATCTCAACATGTCTGCTCTCAGAACAGAAAAACTCTGCAGGGTTTTAAGACTGTCACATTCATTGTCAGTATCAGGAACTCAAAAAGAGACAAGTCTCAAGTTTTTCTAGGCATTACCTCTGTTTTCAAAGATGTCTCTGAGTTTGCATCTAACTCACATGGAGAGTATACTATTATTAAGCAAAAAAATTCCACATATTTTAGTCGGACTCAAAGGATACAAATAGTTGTTCTGGTTTTGGCTGGTACAGAGTTAATTTTCTTCATAGTAGCTAGTATGGGGCTCTGCTTTGGGTTTGTGCTGGAAACAGTGTTGGTAATACAGGGATATTTTTGTTACTGCTGAGCAGGGCTCACACAGAGCTCACCACCCCACCAGTGAGTAGGGTGGGGGTGCACAAGAAGTTGTGAGGGGACACAGCTGGGACAGCTGAGTCCAACTGGCCAAAGGGATATTCCATACCATAGGACGTCATGCTCAGCATATAAAGCTGGGGGAAGAAGAAGGAAGGGGGGACGTTTGGAGTGATGGTGTTTGTTTTCCCAAGTTACCATTATGCATGATGGAGCCCATCTTTCCTGGAGATGTCTGAACGCCTGCCTGCTGATGGGAAGTACTGAATTAATTCTTTGTTTTGCTTTGTTTGCATACACAACTTTTGATTTACATATTAAACTGTTTTTATCTTGACCTATGAGTTTACTCACTTTTACCCTTCCAATTCTCTCCTTCATACCATTGTGGGGGAGGGAGTGGGGGGTAATAAATGAGTGGCTGTGTGGGGCTTTTGCCAGCTGGGGATAAACCATGACAATAGGAGACATCACATACATTGAGAAATACTCTTTATCAACCAACAAACCACAAAAAACATGTAGGAAAGGACATCACAAATCTGCAGAGGTATGGTTTAAACTAAAGTGGGATTCACTTAGTATATTTCAGTTTGGTTTTTTTATTAAGTTGCAAGGAGGAATACAGAAGAAGCTACTACTCTACAATCCTTTTGATTTAGGAGAATACTAAAAGGAGGCACTATTGTATAGGAATAAAAACTGAAAATAACTTTATAATAATTAAACTAATTTTTTTCTAACAGAAAAATAAATAAGAGCATGATTATATATTTTGTAAATAAACAGTACCATTAATTTTACAATAAAACACAAATTAAATGCTGAGAAATACCCAGAATTCTGTGGATAAACAAAGAGATTTTCAAAAGACTGTAATAACGCGTAAGTTGGAGAACATTTGTGTGTTTAACTGTAAGTTCACAACTTGTTAAAATTTCTGCTTTTAATAACACCAGTGTACTGAAACAGACTCTGAAGTTGAAGAGGATGAAGGAATGGCTCAGGCGGTTTTACAGGGATGTTGCTGAACCTTACTGGGGAAGGCTTTTTGTGTGGGGATGCGCTGAGAATGTATGCAGGAAAAAATGAAGATGAGATTACGGGGGACACAGAGCATTATCTTGTGCATGGTTTTATGTGCATGCCCCAATTTATCTGTTGTATGATACTTTGCTTGATTGCATAAAGTATGATAGAACGTGTCAGGGAGAGCAAGTAGGAAACTAATAGCTCAATTGAGAATGTTGAGTTCCTGTTCCTCAGTGGTCTGACCTACATGTTTCCAGAAAAACTTAACACTAATTTTACCAAAGCCAGAGTAAAAGACAGAAGAAAATTAGTCACTAGAGTGCCCCAACATGAGAAAAAAAAATGGGGGAGAAGAGTGGTTTACCAGAAAAACAGACAAGCAGAATTTCCTTAGGATGCTTTGGAGGCAGCTGTGTCCATTTACACCCTGAGCAAGTGACAAGCTGCAAACAATTGATCCAATAATTTGAACTCTTTCTCTGCTGTATGCAATTTTTGGGTAAATGGAAAATAGATCTGTTTGTTCCAAACTTAATCACAGATGCTTGAAAGATACGACCTGTCAAGCCTTAATTGCGGTTTTGCCTTCATGTTGGTATGGATGGAAGAAGTGAGGGAAGAGATAAGGAGTCTTATTTTAGTGTCTGGTCTAAGAAGTTAAAAGAGGTTTCCCTGACAGATGGATACATCTGAAGGGCATATATTCTACCAGTGGCTAAGTATGGTAGATCCTGGAGGTTTGTAATCTTTGTGGGACTACCTAGAGAACAGTAACCAGGAGGCCTTCGATACGGAGAAAGGCAAGCAACAGTCTCACTGGGAAGAACACCTACAATGAAAAGAGAGCAGGGACAAAAATCACATTCTGCAGTTATTGAAGTTTCACTGTGCTCTCATGAAAACATAATTTTTTATCTAGAGAAGAATTACGAAGACATATTTTCCTACACAGAATTTTTGTCAAAAGAGGCATCTATCAGAGTACTATTTCCTCTATAAAAAAAATTATTTATCACAGTGTGACTTTGACAAATTTAAAAGATGTATGATCTATGTGAGCTTACAGGACTCTTGCACATAAGGAGCAGTTAGGTTATCTTGTACTGCAAATACCTGAGCATATTTTGGTTTTGATGTGAATCATAACTGATATTGCATACTGTTAACAGCTTGATGGCACTGCAAGCAGATGTTATTTGCTACGACTTTTTTTAAAAGTGGAAGTATTTCCATGACTGCAAAAAGCAAAATTCTAACAGGCAGAGGATGAAACCAGCAGGAAGGAAAAGCTGAGGTACATCTCAGCACAGGACTGCTGAGAAGCACCGTGTTACTGCTCATGCTGTGAACTAGCGACTGGTGTAATTAGGTGGTCTGTTTAGATGAACCTGGCAGTAATAGTTTCCCACTGTATTTGAGTCAAAGAGGGTGAATATAAGCTTCTGCTCTGAACGTTGTTCCATAAAAATAAATGAAACGTTTGGCAGTTTGCTGATGAAAGAGATTCTGCTATATTAATGTATTTAATTCATTCTTTCTAATGCTGCTGATATTTCAGTCCTGTTATCAATTCAGCAAAGCTACGAGTAGTAAAAGTGGACTGTTTTTTTTTGACTGAAACCCGGAAATCTGTGGAAAGAGGAAGGAGGGGAGGAAGATTGAAATGGACATTTTCAAGGTGTTGACAAAATAAATACAAAAAAAATCTGGAAATTTCTTTTCAGAGTGTCCTTGGATTATTTTAGGGATCTTTAAACATCTTGCCTTCATCTTTTCTAATTTACACTTGTAAGTCTGAAATACATAAGATGTCAATCAAAATTAAATGACCAAGTATTTCAGTCTTTGAATGTTACTCCTATACCTTCAAAATGAAATATTTTAATGTAAAAAATTTAAAAATTAAATGTTTTGTACTGTTTCTGCTTATTTAAAACAAACATATGAGCACAGATGCTGAATTTATGCCTGCTTTCAGTCTCCAGTTACAGCATTTTCCACCAAATGAACTCAGTTCCATATAAAAATTGTTCCACTCTAAATGCAAGAGTTATTCTGATTGTCTTTCATGCTTCACTCCCCCTCTCTGAGGCATGCCAGTGTTCACGGTTGTCACTTCTAGCCTTGGCTCACACTGTGTAATGATGAGAGGGGAGTATGCTACAGCAGAAACCTGAATAGGGTAGAAAAATAAATTAGTATAGTAGGTTTATTATTTTCTGAAGATATGTGGTGTGCAGTCTTTTTCTGCAGAACAGTGAGGTAGGGTTAGCTTTTGTGGCATCTTCACAGCTTTTGTATGTAAAGATGGCATTAATTCTGAGCATTGTGAATTCATTGAATTCATTGAGGCTATCTCTGCGTACAGATCACACACACATGCAAGAAGATGTCTTAGCCCCTTCTTTTGCCCTGGAGTGGAAATCCAAGACACAATCTTTGCCTACACAATTTTTGGTATAATTAAAGTTATTCTTCTATTTTCTCATGAATATTTTCAACAGTCTGACCATCATAACTGCTGTAACCAGTGCCAGCACAAAAGACAAGCTTTTTCATTTTACTGAGGCAGTAACAGACAGCACAGGATGTCCAAATCCACTATGCTGTATGGGAATCCAAATGAGAGCCATCTGTAGATGTACAGCAGGATATATGCTATCCTGTAAGCCCTAGAGCACATATGAGGTTAATTGGTTTTCAATTCAAAAATGCCACTTTTCTAAATGCAGTATTATTTGTTTTGAAGAGAAATGAAAATAAAGAAACAATAAGTTGCGCAGAACAAAACAATTTATTTAGGAAATAGGCATCAGAAGGGTGGGATATGTGCCATACTGCAAAGCTGATTTACCAACAGGGTTTCTAAAAAATTACAATGAGAATGTCTTTAGTACATAAGAGTCTTGAAAGGAACAATAGAATGTAAGATATCCTGGGACAGGAGGGAGGGGAGAAATACCTCCCCTTCATCTAGGGGTGCATGACTTAGTTAAACCAAATACTCAGAGTGCCCGCTCCTGTGTTGTGAAGCCCTGCCAAGGTCTGACCATGGACTGGCTTACTTCTGTGGCTGGCTGTCTGCCTCTAAGTTTGTGAAATGAGTTATTGCACCAAATACCAGACTGAATTTTCAACTTGTGGTAAAACAATGAGGTATTAACAACTCTATTATTTCCTGTGTATACTCTCAGTCTGAATAGGGTTCTCTGTGCCCTCCCTCAGCCCTTCTGCAAGCAGTTAGAAGAACGGACTGTGTAGATGAAGGAAACAGGTTTCTGATATTTCCTAGGAAAACTTTCATTAATTTTCTTTAGCTATATTTTGTAGGTTGTTAGTTTCCATTTTGTTCTTTATTCAACTTACAAAAAACTTTATACTGCTGTTTCTCCATCATTAGTAATATTCTGATTTTTTAAGTTTCTCTGCGCTATCCAGAGATGGCTGAATTCATAAACAAGAATAAAATTAACACAGTCAAAACTTAGGGTTGTACCCTGGCAACCTACATGAAATTTGGGAGGAAAGTCAAAGCACGGGAAAGGGCCTTCAGAAGGCAGTAGTAAGTAATGCAAATTTAATGCAAATAAAATAGCTCCCAGTTACCCAGAGGCATCAAAGCTGGAAGAGACGGATTTTTGGTGATTAAGACAACTCCTAACCACTCTTCCAGCTGCTATCCGCTCCTAAGGAGTTATTTACTGAAGAGCTACAAAGACAGCCTAGCCTGAGGAGAACTCAAATGCTCTAATTTGAACTAAATTTTACAGGAAATTTAAAGATAGAGAATAGAAAGAAGAAAGACTTTAGAGGAAGCTGCAAGAAGTAATTCTGACTTACTTTTAACTTCATGTCATCAGGAGATGCAAGAGTTATAAAAACATCTTTAAAAATGACATTATTCTTCATGTTAATATGTATGCATCCATACACATGCATCCATACATATTCCTGTCATGTTGTATCTCACATCTGGTATCATAAACCAAACTCAAGGTACCTAAGTGGTTTTGGGAGACCAAGCATAGCAAAGGGATTATGGTTATATCAATTTGCTAAAAAGAGTCAAAACAATTTGCATAACACAATAACAGGAAGTTTGTTTTTTTATACGAAACACAGGAATGGTTCTACATGTAGATACGTAATATCCTTAATATTTTCAGGTCATGTACAAATTATTTATTTTTGTGAATACTATTATCTAGACGTTAATTAGTTTATACCCACATGCATATTCATATGAGTATGACTTTTTGCTAGTACATTTTAAAGTGTTTTAAAGAGGCCTCATATGGATGAGGAAGCTTCAGAAAAATCATCAAGGGACTTTTCTAAAGACACACAACTCACCAATGGCAGAGCCAAAACCCCTCAAACCAAAAAACTGCTTCTAAGATTATAATTCCAGATGTAGCTCTCCAGGTCACCATGAGCTTGAGTTTGCAGGAGGATAGGAGCATCCACTTAATGTGAGAGCTAGTTTGCTGCAGCTCACCTGTCATGAGAGTGGATACATAGGAGTTTTGGTTAGCTGGTGACTTGCAGGAAGAAAAAACTGCCTCTGTTCCACACAGGTTCTCTATGCCAATGCCAAAGAAAGGAAATTCCCCAGTATGTGCTTAGTGTGAAGAGGAGGAGCACAGAAGAGCTGCTTCACCCATGTTTGGTGCAACAGGCTTTGAGGACTCTACTGACTGGCAACAGCAGAGCAGCACCAGCCCTTTCTGAATTTTTACTGAAACTGTCCCCATTCTTCATCTTCCTTGATTAATCAGGAATAATCACAATTTAACACCATTGTGGTCCCTGCAATGTTCCATCCACACAATCTAATAAAGATCCATTGTGAAGGCTCTGCTGTTCTTGAAGAACTCTGGATTTTCAAAACTCTGATTCAGGATTTTGGTTAATGACCTTCGTGTGCAACAGGTTCAGCACATCCTGGATGCATGAACCTGTTAAGACTCAGCTGTTACAATCAGAACTGGATAATTCCAGGCTTTCTATATATTATACTGCTTGGTCAAAGCAGTAAAGATGCTAAGAAATCGTGAATGAACACACGAAGTCTTACAACACCATCCCACATGACTCAGAGATGGGGAAAGAGGCCTTGTTCAAGGAATATTAGATGTATAAAGCCCTGCCTGTTCTATGAAGAGTGGAAGCCTATGCATAATTTGTAAAATGTTTTCAAAAAGATTAATCCATCCTTTATTACCAATTTATGATAAAAATATACACAGGTGAAAAATACAGCCAGTTATTCTGCTGTTTCTATGACTAAATAAGAATTTATTCTGTTCACATAAACAAAAAAAAAAACGAACCCCGTAATAAATTGCTTCCTTTCTGAACACACTAACAGATGAAAACTGTATTTGTTGGATCCTAACTGTGGCACTGAAATAGAAGAAAAATGCAACTACTGTGTAACTTCATCAGCATCCTCAGATCTCCAGTTGGATGTTCTACTGGGTGCTCATCCTGACAAAGACACCCATTAACTTCTGCGTATGCCCAAATGCTCGAGCTGCTGCTCAGCTACCAGATCTACCTGGTTATCACTACAGCCCATCTTGCCATCTAAAGGTAGGTAATGATTTCAGGAAAATGAAAGGCAGGAAGTCGCATTCATCACGCTTCTAATTTCTTTCTGTGAACTGCAAGAAAAATTCTCCAGTAGCCACTGTAGATTTTGGGAAACTTGTTACATTGATGAGACATTCGTCTTTACATCCAGTCTGGCTGCTGCTTTAAGCTTGATATGCTCTGGCAAGCTAAAACAGATTGAAGACAACTAATAAATTGATATCTCCAGGTAGATTCTGCCCTGTATTGTAATAACAAAACAGCATTGTAATAATACCAAACCAACAGCCAGTGGTTGAGATGGAGAACATACTCTATATCATCATGGTTAAAAATGTTCTGCTCAGTATATCTGGTCAGAGCTAAGCTATACTGGATATCAAAAAAAAAAAAGCAGACATGAAAACATAGTGCTTGCCCTCAAAAATTCACAGAGTGTCATAACATTGTAATTTTTACATAGTACAGGCCTAACCATTGAACTGCAGCTCCTAAGCTTCCAAGATAATTTAAATGCCTATGTTGAAGCATTTCAGGAAGAAGTAAAAAAGCAAAGACTGAACAGAATCAAAACACTCTCCAGAGAAGCAATGTCCACACAGGTATCAAATCAAGTCCCAGAATGTTCATTATCTGGGCTTTTTTCTCATCATAAAAACAGTTGCACTGAGCTTATGGTGATTTCTGCAACTTCACCCAGCTCCCTGAAAGCTTCTAATCAGAAACTTTTTTTCAGTTCATTGTGAGCTTAACTTGCATAACTTTTTTGACCCAATTATATGTTTTCTTTCAATAACCATTATTCACAACAAATGTACAGATTAAAGTGACTTTTCTTTTACCTTTCACCTGCTTTGAATAATGTATTACTTCACTTCACAGTAAAATTCAAGATATCTCTTCCTCCTTAATTTATCATATGCACTGATTGAATTAATTTCAAATTAGGCTGCAAGCTATTTTGGGCAAGGGTCATTCCCAGCAGGGTATTTGCAGAACATTCACTACAAATGGTTCTGCTACAATTGGGCATTAACAGAGTACAATAACAGATGTTAACAGCAACATCTTTAAGTTCAAAGATCAGGTGAGGGGATAACTAAAAACAAATGTGACAATTTCATTCTGCTGGAGAGAGAAAAGTGATCACTTCACAAAATGAATTCAGTGTTTGCAGCTTCTGCTGAGAATACCTGATTGATGGGAGTCCTGGCTGGTGCCACTTGTCAGAGCTGTCAGAGTATAACCTTGATGTGTACGTTTCAGCACTGCCTGCTTCTCTCTGTCACTTTCACTATGTGTCGTGCTCTAATTTGTTGATTACAAATTGATGGTCATTTTGGCATTACTGATTCTTCTCCATTTAACATTCTTAATGCTGCTTCTCCTCCCTGCTCCTTATACAAGTGCAAGATACAAAGCAAAAGCTAAGAAACGATGTAAACAAACTTCAGATGAATTTAGCACACTTGCAGAATTCTAACTTGAATTAAGCTCAGGTATGTTTCTTCTTTTCTGAATGCTGATTTTAATTTTTTTTTTTTTTGAGTAGGCAATTTTCTAAATTGAAATAAATTTCTATAAATTCTACACACAAAACAATTTTTAAGGCCATTTAAATTTTTTAAGCCTAGAATGGCAGCATGTTATAATTTTAAGCCCAATTTATAGTGAACATCAATGAAGAGCTATGCATGTGAAGATTTTAATAACATTGTGCCATGGGTATGAAATTGCTGTCTATAACAACAAGAGCATGATGACTCATGGCAAATTAATGTATTCCTTAGTCAGTAAAATTGGCAGTACAAAATTGCTGGAGAAATTCAAATAATATAACTGGCAATGTGAGACTTAAAACAGATGATATTATCCCAATTAAATACCACTGGAATTAATATGCACATTTTTAACTTAGTACCATATTGGGAAAGTGAAAATATGCCTTGAAGGTACAATACTTTAAGCACAATATTTCTTAGAAATTGTAGAGATTTGTAAATCTGCTGTTAGTAACATAAAAATTTCATATCATTGAGAGAAAAAAACTCCTAGGTGACTGACTTGGAAAGCAGTTTCATAGAAGAGGATGTCATATCATAGGTTCATTTTTATGAGCTGTGCATGTAGCTCAAGCTGTAAAGTAGTGAAACTTCACATCTTCTGGGAAGGTCAGAAAGATAAGAAGTTTTTAAACACCCAGAAAGTGTTTCAAATGCCTAACTGGAGGGATTTTGTGCCCTTTTTGACCCTAGAATAATTACATGGCACTAGCTTATATGACATATGACCCACAAAAGACACAGTTCCTTTGAAGAAGTTGCTAAATATCAGACAGACATGAGACTCTAGCACATCTAAAATGGCACTAGAAGACTAAGTTTAAGCATCTGATTCCTGCTTATCTGTCTTGCTCAAACAGATGATAGACATTGTTGTTACTCACAGATGTCCTTTCTTTTTTCCCTTTTGTCCTGGTTTTGGTGACACCTTTTCAAGCACCTTGCTCTTCAAACAAGTTGAAAGCAATGGTCACTCTTACTTTCAAAAAAAGGTAGGAAGAAGGACCTAGGAAACTAGATAGTTCAGCCTCACCTCAATTCCTGGGAAGGTGATGGAACAACTAATCCTGGAAAACATTTCTAGGCACATGAAGGACAAGAATGTGATCGAGAGTAGTCAGCATGGACCTGCAAAGTGGTAGTCATACTTAGCCAACTTGACAACCTTCTATGCTGAAATGAGTGACTTGGTAGATGAGGGGAGAGCAGTGGATACTGTCTGCCTTCACTTCAGTAAGTATTTCAGACTGTGTTCCACAAGATCCTCATAGAGAAGCTGTTGATATATATGGGCTGGATGAGTGGACAGTGAGGTGGATCAAAAACTGGCCTAGAGGGTGGTGATCAGTGACACAAAGGCTAGGTGGAGGTTAGTAGATAGTGGTGTAACCAGGGATCAATACTGGGCCAAATCCTGTGTAACACCATTGTTACTGATCTGTATGATGGGGCAGAGTATACCCTCAGCAAGTTTGCTGATTATACAAAACTGAAAGGAGTGGCTAATATCCCAGAGTGTTGTGCTGCCAACCAGAAGAATCTCAACAGGATAGAGAAATGGGCTGACAGGAGCCTCATTAATTTCAGTAAGGGGAACTGCAAAGCCCCGCACCTGGGGAGGAACAACCCAATCTACCAGTTTATCTTGTGGGTCACCCAGCTGGAAAGAAGCTTTGCCGAAAAGAACCTGAGGGTTATGGTGAGCCCCAAGCTGAACATGAGCCAGCAATGTGCTCTTGTGGCAGTTGGCTAATTATGTCTTCAGCTGCCCTAGGGGGAGTGTTCCCAGCAGGTCAAGGGAGGTGATCCTTCCTCTCTACTCAGCACATGTCAAGTATCCTGCATCCAGTTCTGGGTTCCTCACTGCAAGACAGACATTTGAGAGGGTCCAATGAAGGGACACAAAGACGATTAAGAGACTGGATCATCTATCCTATGAGGAAAGTCTGAGAGTACTCAGACCATTCAACCTAGAAAAGAGAAAGCTTAGGGGGGATATCTTTAATGTGAACATATATCCGAAAGGAGGGTGCAAAGAAGACAGAGCCAGGCTGTTTTCAGTAGTGCTCAATGACAGGACAAGAGGCAATGGGTGCAAACCTAAACACAGGTGGTTTCCTCTGAACATCAGGAAACTTTTTTTTTTTTTTTTTTTTTTTTTTATACTGTGTGGGTCACTGAGCACTGGCACAGGTTGTGCAGATCATTTGTGGAGTCTTCCCCCTTGGAGATATTCGAACGCTGTCTGACCATGGTCCTGGGCAACTGGGTCTAGATGACTACTTAAGCAGGAGGTTGGACCTGATGACATCCAGAGGTCCCTTCCAACCTCAGCTATTCTGTGATTCTGTGAAGGGTAATTCAAAAGACTGTACAAAATCAAATACTGTAAATATTCAACCCACATCCCTACACACCTAACAAAAAATAACACTGTTCAAGTCCACAGGGCATATGAATTTTGGAATCTAACTCTAAAGTCCCTCTCAGCATAGAAGACTGTGTGCAATCTCAAATTACAGATGAACAACTATGTTACTCCTGAAGGTATTCTCACACACTTGGAGAAACTCATGCAGTGCTACAGAAATGCTCTAACCTATGATTCAGGCACACCTACATAGTAGTGCATATATCAAGCATGCGTTTGCATAATCATGCAAAATACACACCTGAATGCAGAAAATTAGGTGCTTGGGATACAACATATAGCGCCTCTACTTTAACGTGCTTCAAAATGCTTTATGTTTGGGGCTTCTCTCCAGATTAATAGAGCTCCATGGCTAGCTCCACAAATACTGCTTCCTTCAATTACTGTGGGAAAAGTTCCAATGTATTGTAGGAGTAATCTCTGTCATGCATTTTCAGCCAGTGGTTTTGTGGACATTACATTATAGTATTTATCTTCTGTTTTTCTTTTTGTGATACAGTTCATTAAACACATTTCTTCCTAGATCCTATTGTATTCATTCTGATTCAATAAAGCCCTCTGAGACTGAGAAAAGCCTCTAGGGTATATATGCTCAAAACAAACCTGAAACTCTGGAGAACATCCATTTTTCTTTACATATCAACACACTCAGCTCAATTTGTTGCAGCAATATTAAAATTAAACAATGAAAAAGCAAGGAACTGTGTGGGAATCATTTCTCCTACACTGCTTGAAAGATTTTCCTCTTCAGACAACTAAATGATCTCTATCTTGTTGTTTGCACTAAAAAGTAAAATATAAAAACTTAATGTAATTCAATGAACACTGCCCAGCTACCTATCCTACACATTTTTTTGTACAACATTCACTTTAAAAGGCATAAGTAACATTGCAAACTAACAAATGGCTACAGTAAGAAATCATATTTGACATATGCTGTAAGTCACTTTGTTAATTAAAAAAAAAAAAAAGGATAAGAAACCCTTGCTTTCAACAATGACAGCTGACATCTCATACCAGCCAAACTTTGAAGTTGTTAGATGTTTGGCAGGTCTCCATATTTGTCAAATGGATGCAAGTGAAACAGTAGGTGATACACATATTGTAAGTTTATCATTGAGACAATTACAGAATCACAGAATCACAGAA
>NW_010128058.1:0-504 GCF_000699245.1 Pterocles gutturalis
GGCTTTCTGCAACACCAGTCTCTCATCACCAGCACCAATGATCCACTCCTTTATTCTTTTGATTCATATTCAAGGTAATTTTAGCATCCACTGGAACTGAGAGTCTGAAGTTCTGGTTAGATGGGTCTTCTATGGTGTGCTTACCTCCCTGTGCTTCGGCATGGGCGTGTAACATATTTATCCTGGATAATTGCCCTGCTTCTCTTCTTTTTACAGAGTCTTTGTTCAGATATCAATCTCTGATTTATTTTCTATGCTGTACACCTCACAGTATCTAGATAAAACCAAAATCCTCTCTTACCTGTCAGCAAGTACCCATTGTTGAGAGATGAAGAGCCAGCTCTATTTTTTGGGAGCAGAATGCAGCTCAGTGGTGACTGGAGTGTCAGAGAGGGGAACAGGGAATGTTGCCACTATTTGTTATTGTTATTTGTTATTTTATCTACGCAGTATATGCATTACATATATAAGTACCTATTTATTGTTATTATCTTTATATAATAA
>NW_010128059.1:0-50907 GCF_000699245.1 Pterocles gutturalis
GGATGTACTACTTTGTTTCTGGCCTTTCCACTGTATTGTGTTTATCCATCTTGGCTTCGGTAATATCTCTTTATTTCTGTGGCACTTGTATCTACAAGTCTAGTTATGAACCTGGGCTGTTTTATACATAAAAAGAATGAGAAAAAAAACAATTTTTGTTCTCAAGAGTTTATGAATCAAACCTAGAGGTAGATTTGATAATTACAGCAAAGTTATTTTCTTTCATTTATATTGCTTTGGATCCACTAGGTTTCACAAAAGGCCGTAGTTCTCAGTTAACTCTAAACAAAATCAAATTAATCTGAAAGGTTTCATGTTCAAATTTTATCCAAACTTGGCAAAAACATAATAATATGAATCTTTAAATTTCCAAAGGTAGATGGCAATATTCTTTGAATGCTTTGCCTAGTTTTTGTACACTCATCCAGCCATATGTTGTTCAAACTCTACTCTGTCTGATCTTACTGTGAATCAAAAGCATGACACTCTCATAGTGTAGCAAGAAGCTGTGACTCACATTTTTCATTGTTAAATACAGCGTGGATGGCATAATTAAAAGCTATCATAAATGAGGAGGTGTATATTGGCTGTGCTGTATTATTTTCAGCCCAAAATAGAATCTGAACAGTCTTTAGCTGCGTAAAAGCTATTAAAATCCAAACCCTAATAAGATTTAAACAGAACTGTTAACTTTTCACAGACATGATTGATTGGCCATTGCAAATTCTTGAAACCCAACAGATTATGCGTTTAGATAATCAATTGCATAATGATCAGCAGCAAATTATGAGGAACCAATAAAAGGCATATGCTCAGAAACAAATGACTTGTAAAGCTTCTGACTCATACATGTCAGGCAATTTAATCACAAGGATGGCAAGCTGTGACCTCTGAGTGAGATGTGATAATCCCGCAATCAAGAAGGTAACAGAGGCATGATGCACTAGTCTTTCTTTGCTGGACCACCAAAAATGATGAGACTGTGTAACTTGCTGTAGCTTGAAGTCATAATGTGAATTAACTCTTTTGTTGTTTTAGAATTCAGTAAACCTCTCTATTGTATGTTTATAGTCCTTTTCTTTCAAAAGATGTGTCTGAACTTGTCCCAGCAATTGAAAACCATTTAAATTCTTAGAATGTAATTTAAGTGAAGTTAAAAAGTCTCTAAGCACAGTGGAACTCAAGACTGGGAAGAACTTCACATTTATGTGTGAAGATAAAGACCATTTTTCTCCCAATAAATATTACAGGAAACAGAAGAGATATAGTTGTATTTCATTTTTTGAATGAACAGAGTGTCTTTGCAAAAACCTTTCCAGCAATAATCAGAGACATTACTGAAACAAAAAGAAAAGCCAAACACTTTCTTTCCAGCTTGAGAGAGAAGTAATCACATCCTTTTTCATCATAACAAATCTGCAGACTTTGGACACTACTGCTTGAGGTGCCTAAGCAACACGGCAGGCTGAGGCTAAACTTCTGGGATTGTGTCATGGTTTAAACTCTGCTAGTGGCAAACATCGCACCCTCTCCCCTCCTGGGGATGAAGAAGTGAACTCTGCTAGTGGCAAACATCTCACTCACTCACCCTCTCCCCTCCTGGGGATGAAGAAGTGAATTAAAGGGGTGAAGGGAAAAGAGACTCGCGGGTTGAAGTAACAACAATTTAATAATTAAACTACAATATAATTGAAAATAATAATAACAGTAGCATATAGAAATATACAAATATATAAGTGAGTGATACACAGTAAGCTGCTCACCACTCAATGACCAAGGCTCAGCCCATTCCCAGCTCATGAGCCCAGAGCAAATAAGAGTCCCAAAACCACAATCACAGAAAAGATAAGAGCCTGAGACACCAAGAGCTGACTGAGAGAGAGAGATGACCCAGCGAGAGAGAGAACTTCCACACAGACCCTCATCTACATAGTGGGCATGCCGTGCACGATATGGAATAGACCACTGGCCAATTTGGGCCCCAGTCCTAAACCTAAGCTCGAATCCTTGGCTAGTAACTGGGGCTGTGCTGCCTCCCGGCTTCTCCAGACACGGGCACAGCGGAGAAGCTGAAGAGTCCTTGACTGTCCTGCTAACAACTACAAACATCAGTATGTGATCAGCCTTCTGCTTGGCACAAACCCAAACACAGCCTCTCACTAGCCTCTATGAAGAAAGTTAACCCTGTCCCAGCTTTGGCTGGGACAG
The DNA here is from genome assembly GCF_000699245.1 of Pterocles gutturalis. NCBI lineage: Eukaryota > Metazoa > Chordata > Aves > Pterocliformes > Pteroclidae > Pterocles > Pterocles gutturalis. The sequence continues at coordinate 2,209 of NW_010128059.1, forward strand.
GTTGGTTTTCACATCACACCTCCTATACCTGCCCAACACAAATGCTTCAAAAACCACAAAGTCTGAAGCCAATAGAGGCAAAAAAGCAATTCACCCTCAGTGTCTCCTACCCAGGACTGTCAGACCTTGGGTTTCTGCATACTCCATGAGAAGAAGCACTCAGGATAACGGAGATGGTGGCTGCAGAAGGTTATATACCAATCTACTTACTGCAGGAACTTTTACACCAAAGCAGGCAGGATGAAGTGTTCTGGACCATAAATGGTTTGAACAGCCCTTGTTCTCTCACTGTTAAAAACTAAAGTAGGTCTGATGACTGAGCTGTGGGTGAATGTTGCCCAGCAGGTCTTTCTTGTGACACAAGCAGGAGCCAGGTTTTGGGTGAAGGCTCTGACTATTCTTCTCAAACATCCAAGAAATAGTGAACATGATTTTGGAAGGAGAGAAAAAAGATCCTTTTTTTAACAATGAATTTGCTGAAGTAACAGATATGGAAATTTCTAAATGACAAAACTGTGACACTTGTATATGCCTATGTGTGCATGTGCGTATATGTATAAAAAAGAGAGTTTATAGTTCACAGATTTATACTGCCTACTCATTCTGCTCATTTCTGGTCAGTATCTGCTAGACCTTCCTACTAATACTAACTAATATAATGCAGCAGATGAAGATAAAATTAAAAACATCCATTGACCCTTATATTTTTTGGCCTTTAAATTTTTATGAGATGATTTCATAGTCATAAAATTTAACACTGTTTTTCATTACAGATTTCTTCTGCCTGATTTGTCAGCAACAATAAATAAGACTTTGTTGGATTAATATTGGTATGTTTATGAACAGCAATCACATCGAGTCATATCTGAGCCTAAATTATCTCTTCTTTCACTAGAAAAGGGAAATCCAAGCACTACAAAGAGTGAAAAAGAAAAAGATTATGAAAAGCAATCAAATAAAATGTATGACTAATGGCATCAATTTCTTACAGTGAGAATCTTTGCTCTAATCATTTGGAAATTGAAAATTGTTCAGATTCCTCTGAAATAAAACCACTTTCTTCCTCTGTTATATGTCCGCCTTAGGTTAGTTATTGCAGTCAGCTAGAGTCTAATAGCAATGTAGGACTAAGCAGAATCCATGTCTTACTGTATATAGTGATTGCACAAGTTAATTTCACCTTTTAAAGGAAATTTTTTTACAGTAAATACATTGTGAAGCAAAGATGATTAGACAGCTACTTTTATAAACATTGCTGCGGTGTCTACTGATTACTTCACATCACCAGTGTACTTGAAATAAATAATCTTCTGCTTTCCTTTTTTTTTTTTTTTTAAAAATAAGAAATTAAAAAGTGAGAATGAGATTATAACTGAGTTTAAGGTAATACACATCATGTATGAAACATCAGCTACATTTTAGGAAGCCACTCGTACTCAGCTATTTGACAATACCCTGTATGTATTTGTTCCTGGAGAACACTCAACAAGATTTTAAAGAATGTATTTTCTTTTGCACTATAAAAGACCAAATGAAAAGTTTACCAGGTCAGTTATTTCCTAGTCAGATAAGGAGGTGATAACTTAGCTGAGTGTTAAAAACTGTTTAAAATGTGTCAGATGTTTTGTGAGTAGAACTAATCCATGACTGTTGAACTGGAAATAGAAGGTTTAGTCTGCTTTTCCCAGAATGGAGAGGTTAAGGGTAATTGTATGCAGCTTTCATATAACACATCTCATGTACTGACCTTGAAGCACTCTAAGTGAAGATCTGTATGTCCATGTCTTTCCCGTGAGAGCAGTCGTGCTCTTTGAAGTCTTAGTCCAGGGCAAAGGGCTCATTACAGGACACACAAGTCCCCTCCTAACTCATACAGCTATGGTGCATGCTTAGGGCCTAACTGCTGACAAAACCGACAGCCGGAGTTTACTGTGTTTTGCATATGGGAAATGAAGCAAAGCAAATGAAGTGACTTGCCTCAGGCTAGGTAAAAGACTGAAACGGAACAGAACTGTCCTGCCTCCAGGCAATGTTGCTGTCTGCCTTCCCGACCTTATGTTTGATTTCATAGAATCATTAAGGTTGGAAAAGACCTCAAGGATCATCAAGTCCAACCCAACACCACCTAACTCACTAACCCATGTCCCTCAGCACCACATCTACACATTTCTTGAACCCCTCCAGGGATGGTGACTCCACCACTGCCCTGGGCAGCCTGTTCCAATGCCTGATCACTCTTGCAGTGAAGAAATTTTTTTCTAATATCTAGCCTAAACCTCCCCTGGCGCAACTTGAGGCCATTTCCTTTTGTCCCATCACTTGTTACTTTAGAGAAGAGGTCAGCACCCCCCTCACTGCACCCTCCTTTCAGGCAGCTGTAGAGAGTGATGAGGTCTCCCCTCAACCTCCTTTCCTCTAGACTAAACACCCCGTTCAGTTTCCTCAGCCGCTCCTCGTCAGCCCTGTGCTCCAGACCCTTCCCCAGCTTCGTTGCCCTTCTCTGGACCTGCTCCAGCCCCTCAATGTCCTTCTTGTGGTGAGGGGCCCAAAACTGACCCCAGGATTGAAGGTGCGGCCTCACCAGTGCTGAGCACAGGGGCACAATCCCTGCCCTAGTCCTGCTGGCCACACTATTGCTGATGCAGGCCAGGATGCCGTTGGCCTTATTGGCCACCTGGGCACACTGCTGGCTCACGTTCAGCCAGCAACTCGACCTGTCTGCTTTCACATCTCTGTGTTGAGGGCTTTTTCAAGCACTGGATGCCTTGCACTCTTTCAGTTATGAAAAGTGAATTAAATATTTACCTGGGTTATCGATCAGAACATATTGAACAAGGTGTTCCTAAGTGCTTGCATCACTTTCACCAGCATGAACACAATTAACATAGAAAAAATTCATTAAAACCATAAAACTGACACCAATTAGCCTGCAATTTGCAGTTGTGTAGTGAGTTTAACTTCCAGAACACAGATACAGATCTAAGAAAGTCCACATCACTGGAATACTATGTATTCATAACTAAATTTGACATCGAGGGTGTTTGTTTTATCTACGTTAAGCTACTTTTGAAAGTTAATTTAAGTGTCTTTCAGAAGACCCAAGATCCTTGAATAATTAATGGAAAGAGATAAGCTTAAAGCCACCTAAAACAGCTTTCATGAATAATTCTGCCTGACCTCAACCCATAAGGGATATAAACATGAGCATGTACAGAATAATATTTGCATCCACAACTGGTTTGTCCATGGAAATGGATAGCGGTGTCTATATGCATGAATTTCTGTCTTTGCTGAGTTGTAAAGGACAATGTCTGCAAAATTATAGCATTTTGAATCATTGATCATCTTGATTCTAAGAGGTACGGAAGTTTAATGCAAGCTAGTAATACTCACAATTAAATGTGGGTTTGTGATATGCAACTTAAAATTTCTTTCCCTTCATTCAGGTTGCCTTGTTGTCTTCACATATCCTTGTAAGTTATACTAAGTTTCAGAATACATCATAAAGATAACTATTGGACCATTCCACATTTGGCATCATCAGTTAGTGGACAATTTATAGAAATCCTGTGTAAAACTTTCCAAACTTCAAAGTTATATGAAAAACAATAGTCTTTCCTGTCTCTGCCACCTGCATTTTGACAGGTTGTAAATATAAGACAAAATGTAAGTCATTACACATATATCCATGTCTCTGTTGAAGTGTGGCTGCAAGACTTCCAGAGTTTCTGTGTTTCACATGGAGCTGCCCATCAGATGAAATCACTGTTAACATAATAAGCTAGTTATTGCTGGTATTAAAAAAATAAATAAAATAATTATAATAGGGCAAGTACAGTAGGAGTTCAACAGCTGCAGAATAGCACTGAAAGAGCAGTAGTGGCCTGAAGCAAGAATCAGAGTAATTACATCTCTCGCAGGAAGTGGTGAGCAGCAGAGTTCGAAGAGTTAGATGAAAGGACCGTAACCAGTTCACTCAGCCTAGTCCTTTGCAAGAGAGATAGTTTCTTCTACTTTGGAGAGCTTCCAACCACAACCCCTTCCTCCTCCAACTCTAAATAACACCACTGTTAAGACAGCCAGGATTGAAACAGTGGTTTAAATTGCCCACACAGCAAGCAAAACGCAAGGGCATGATATCGCCAAGTGCAGCATCTCCATCTCCATCCACTAGCTGAATTCCATAGAGTAGCGCCAATGTTAGCATGGTGTGTGCATGACGGGGGAGGGAAGAACTTCGGTACCTCTGTACTACCATGCCTGTACTGCACTAGTATAAACCGAATTAGCAAATCACTAATTCCATTCAGCTCTTCACAGTACAAACGCGATTTGTTCAATGCACTTACTAATATTTTGTCCTGTCTCACCTAAACCACCTTAGCTGTATGGGAGGACTATGCGTGATGTGAGTGTGAGATTTGAACGTTCTCCCACAGGAGTGGGGAAGGAAGCTGGAGTGGGAAGATACATAGCGTGATGTGAGTGTGAGATTTGAACGCTCTCCCACAGGAGTGGGGAAGGAAGCTGGATGTGTCTACACAAAGCATGAGTTAGCCATTACTGCAATACCATGCCCAGTTCTGGTGTCTAACCTTTTAAAAAATCAGAGACATTTCTGAAAAGTTGTATGATGCTGTCCTGTATTCTTGAACATACACCTCACAGAAGGAAATCACACGAGCTCAGTCTACTTAATCTGCTTCAGGAAAAGACAGGAAGACAATTTATGATTATCTGTAAGTACCTATGAAGGGAAAGACCTCTTTTACTAAAAGTTTTGACATCAAAAATCATAGGCATAAGAAAATACAGCAGCTGGAAACTAAAATTGGACTAACTCAGGCTAAGACTATCAACAGGAACTGGGAGGAGTCCTCACAACCAGAGGGCTCATTTGTACTAGCCTGGGTCATCGGTGGGAATCATTTTCCCTTATCCCGTAACTTCCTATCTTGCTGTTGGAAGTGCCTCAGTGGCTCAAACCGCGCTTATCTCTTCCGCATGGATGTGATAAGATTCAGCTCAGTACATTTTTTAAAGCTCCTTGTGAAGCCTAATTTTTGCTGCTATAGGCTTTGGTGCTGGCTTTCCAGAGGCACAGTTTTCCAAAGGTCAATAACAGCACAAGTCACCGCCTTCCTTATGGCACGCCTGCTTGACTGACGGTGTTCAAGGCAATCCTGTCCCAGGGAAACCTGTGCCGAGAGGAGGGGGAGAAGGAATCTCCATTGACAAGTTCTTCCAGCTGTGACAGAAAATTATCTACTGAATGGAACTGGAAAAAAAAACCCAGTGAAACATTCTTGTGTAGATTTGTTAGAAATTACTTAGAAATTTCTGTGGCTTTATTATAGAACAGGAGAAAACACAGCAACTAATAATTCCTGTAAAATCAAAGTCTAAAATTCTGATCTATCTCCTGCCCTTCAGGCTATCACCTTCCAGCTGGGAATACTGGAAAAGATGGGATTATCAGAATAATAAGAAAATAATGAGAGGAATGTGCAGATTTCAGGTGGTGTATGGTCACTGAGGGAACCATAGCCTGTGGCATAAATTAGACCACATCCAAAGCCTGCAAAAATAATTTCCTCAGTTCCAGAGACTGGTCAAAATGTAATTTTGGGAATGAATGTTTTACAAGTGGCTCCTTGTCAGGCTTCCATCTCTCTGCCTGTAAGAAATGAAGGAAAGAAAAGAAAGAAATCCAGCCAAAAAACCATGCCCCAGTTGGGTCATACACCTACACACTGGAAGACTCTGATTGTTTCAGAGAAATGAGGAACGAAGAATTTTGTTAGGGAATATGACATTAGGGAGTTATTGTAGCACAATATTAGTCGCTGTTTTTTCCCAGTAACAATGTGTTATAATGGGATTAAATGCATATTAAAAAAGGGGTTAAACAGTTAAAACATTGTATTTTTTGTAGGGTTTTTTTCCAGTAAAGGTGGAATGAACAGTAGACGGAGAAGTTAGTGACTGTACCAAGTACTACATACATTATTTAAATAACTATCTATTGTGTGTATATATGGAGTTATTTAACAGCACATTTACATATGACTTTTAAAAATACCAATTCTGAAGCTAATAACAAATAATAACATAAAAAAGCCCCAAGGAGGAGTATAGTTGGTATGTAAGCAAAATGATCAGCTTAAGAATATTCTGTTCCTTAGCATAAAAGTTTTTCTCTTAATTTGAAGGAGGAGGTATTGTACAAGAGAATTATTCGTCAGTGGTGTAAACTTTAATGAGTCTATGTACACTTTTGCCTACAGGTGTATCTAGCTTCATCCTAAAACACAGAGTTGTAATTACCATGGAGGACATATTGAGATATATAGATGTAAATATTCATATACATATATGTGGATATGTATTTCTTTCAGTGGATGTTACTGGAAATTCTGGAACAAGATAAAAAGTACAGGAAAAAAATCAAGAAAAACACTTAACAGGTCAGTACATAAAAATAAATTAACAAACCAAAAATCCATTAAGTTTTAAACTTAAGCAACAACTTACATGCTGGAATTTTAGAACCTTGACTGCCAGCAGTAACATTTTTTTTACATGTTAAAATATCACATTTCTGCTCTGCCTCTATAAATATTGTTTGTAGGTTAACCTAAGTCTGAAACGAGCCACTTAAGCTGCAACTATGGATAGGTAAAATCTATTTGCCCCATCCCTGGAGGGGTTCAAGGCCAGGCTGGATGAGGCTTTGAGCAACCTGGGCTAGTGGGAGGTGTCCCTGCCCATGGCAGGGGGTGGCACTCAATGATCTTTAAGATCCCTTCCAACCCAAACCATTCTGTGATTCTGTGATTATGAAAGGAGCACCAAACTCAACTGATTCACAGATGGTATGTGGGTGTTTTCAAGGATGAGAGCTTTAATAACTGGGTAAGAATATGTAATAAGTGTGATGGCAGAATGTAAGTAAATGGCAGATGCATGACAAATACAGGATAGAAGGCAAATAACGTGAGATGCAATTTTAGGGAATGGCCAAATACATTGGTATAGAAAGAACCACGACTCATTCTGGATTTCAGCTACCAAACAGCTGGACTTCATTATGCTGCGTGATCAACAATACATCATTTCACACTTATTGCCAGAGTAGTAAAAGATTCTGAGTAATGAACCCAACACAGAGTGAAGCTCTATGTCTCAGCAAGACAGAGTAAATAAGCTTCTAGAATAGATGGAGTCAGAAACAGAGTTTAGAGTAGATAATTATGATTAATGGAGAAATAGTTGCATGAGACAACAGGAGCAAATTCCTGGAATGGCATCTGTGGCCATTCAGGGAGAAAGAATCTGTGAAACAGAAGACAATCCTGGGGTTTTTGTTTGTTACTCCTTGTTTGTGGTTGTAGTTGGCTGCCATAAAGAGAAAAGTGAAGCAGTGGCGTAAAATATGTACATAATTCACATAGCTGTGGCATTTCATGAGAGAAGAAGATGCAAAACAAAGTCATCACGTTAGCACAACCAAAGAAAATGATATAGATATCATCGCAAAGGCAGACACTGGGATGAGAAAGTTAAATGGTTCCATATGACCAGAACACTTTCCACAGTCAGGCTTTTCTTACAGAACCTATCATTTTATTATTTTTTAATTAGGCTTTTTTAATTTACTCATGATTGTTAATAAATTTACAATACTTTTTTGGTTCTTAAATAATTCCTGTATTTTATCCTGAGGCAAAATCTCTTTAGCCTCTGGCACTTAAACTCAAAGATTTCTCACTCATCTGCAATAACTACACTATCTGACTTGAAACAAAAAAAAAATGAATACATGGCACCACACAGGGCAGATACCGAACAGTGTTATAATTAAATATGTTAGCCACTCAGCTCGGGAAAATTGGATAACAGTTTGTGTCATTCACCAGTGAGGAAGTTTTACTCTATGCTGTCACTGGGGCATCTTTGCACCACCCAGTGACACCCAGCTCAGATAGCCATGTTTGGGGACCAGTTCCTTGCTTCCGCCTGTTGAGACAGGCTCTTTTACAGGGCAATTCAAAGCAAAAATCTACTGTAAGTGTTTTGAATTATGCACCTAAAAAGCCTTTCTCTGTTCTTCTATTAGAGAGGAAGCCTTAAAAGGTGGAGTAAAACATTCCATAGGAGGGAGCTTACTGAAATGGGGTGATTAGCTTTCTTCACCACTCTCTTCCTTTTATTTTTGTTTCCTACAGTAGCATTAGTCTAGATAAACCCTTGGATCAAAACTCTAAGAATTAGCAACATGAATAAAACACATTATTAGCAGTTCATTTTTATTCCTCTCCTTTCTCCTCAGGAAAAAATTGTGTGTGCACTGTGGAATGCTTTGTTTCCTAAGATTCAGTCTGAAGGCATTTCTTTCCATTTCCTTTCTTCTTTATTTTCTTTTCCCTTAGAAGATATTTAGTCCCCTGTATTGGTGAAAGCAGTCCAAGACGTTAACTTGATGTAAAGCACAAGGTGGTAATGACTTTGATGACCCTTAGTTTGCAGAGAAAGCTCTGTCTCCTGCCTAAACAAAGGTTATTGATGTGAGAAAAAAAACTTGTTTTCATTGTAAGAACAAAGTTAAAGATCACAGATCTTCTACAGCTTTAGGTGTTCTTTTTGTTTTTGCAGATCTAACCCACTCATGCCCAAATAATACTTCTTGATTTTTCTGAATTAATAATTCATAATGCCAAAATTTAAATACCTGCACGTCACGGTCTGCAGGTACTATATCTAAGCTCCCATTTATATTCCATGGAGATCTAACCAGTAGAGTCAGTAGCATCTTGAAACCCACTCAGCGTACCCTGAGCTAGTTACCTAAATTCAATCAGTTGAGTTACCTTCCAGATTCCATTCACTATATTGCCTAGATCTCATTTAACTTTTTTCCCTAGACTGTTTCTGGCAAAACAGGTTTTAGTTGTTTTTCCAGTTCAAGTACATGGAAAAAAATATGAGGGCTGTGCCACAGTCTGCCAAATTGAGGATGCAAGACCTTTTAGGATATGTCATTTTATTTTTTTTTTCCCCCCAGTACAGCAGAGCTCCTGGGTGCTCTACTTGAGAGCTGCACTCAGCTTTCATTTCATAAGAAACTGTTTGGTTCATCACAAAAGAAATTCCAGTAACAAAATAAAATAAATTTTGTGTGGGCAGTCAGGGGACTTAGCAGTGGCCCAGACATTTATGTTACCTGACTGTGATAAGGCACGCAATGACTTTTCAGGAAAACAAACAAAAGGATAAATTGTTAGGCATATTTCTATGAATGTTAAATTATTTTGCTTTATCTGTCTTCTGGATTTTTTCTTCTGTATCTACAGTTTACTTTTTTCCCCTATCATGTTCACTAATACATAATTTGTACAGAGATCTTTTCATCTTTAAGGACAGAATCAAAAAAGGTACAAGAGTAAATTTCCCTTTTCAAGCTTTTTGCCACTGTTGTTGCTTTACTTCTAACAGAAAATACACTGAATTCCTGAATACGACCTTTCTGCAAAGGGTCATGCCCTCCTAAACCGTGAGAACAGAAGGAACATCCAGTTTTCACCTTTCTGTGGCAGATACTGTCTCATCTCACGTTCTCCATTAAAAGTGAAAGCAGCTTTCTACACCATTGTTGGCTCTACTTATTTGTCAAATGTTTCCCATCAAACACACTTCAATAAAGGTTACAGCCAGTGTCACTTGACGCAGCTTTAGGATGAATGTGTGTTTTCTCTGCGTGATGTACAAACAGAAGGTGACTGCTCAGCTGGTGGCAGAGACCTGGGCTCAGTCTCCTCTTCTAGCAAGGTTTCTTGGGTATTACTGGGGAAAATATTTCAGGCTAGATCCTCCAAACAGCACAAAACGACACAAAATTTCCAAGTGGGATTGAAATACCTTCGATATTTGTGTTCTTATCCTGTACCTCAGAAGAATTAGGTTCCTTCGCATAAGAATGGGTTTAGCAATACCGACAGCACTCAAGCTATAGGGGTGCCCAACACAGACTATAGGAACCACTGGAAGAGGGAGTGGTTCTGTGCCATTGTCTCTTGCTGGACTCTTTGCATTCGTCTATAAACCTAAGTTTCTCAATCGTATGGGAACTCATGGCTGTAAAATCTCCTGTTAAATGTAAGCTTCTAAGACACCCTTTCCAGACAAAACTGACTCATTTAGGGTTTTTTTAACAGACACACATATCATTTGGTATAATTTAGATACTGGATTATGAATCCAGGAACAGGAGACATTTGTTCCAGCCTTTCTTCAGCTGCAGACCTCAGATTTCCAGCTTCCTGTTGCCACAGAAGCACTCTCATGAGAAGACTTGTGAATACTTTCACTGTTCACTTTTTTTCCTCTGGCAAAATTACACCAAAAAAACTGTATGATTTATAAATATTACTAAATTATCTTCTATTGATGACCCTATTAGCTGAATTCTTCATGAGCATCAATGGATTTTATCCTTGCATGATCTTTGTGATGTAAAACACTCAAACCCAATTTTTTTTTTTCTGCTTGAGCACTACATGAGACAGACTAAATGTTTTACCTGACATCACAAACAAAGCGAGTTTAGAAATACCCAGTTCTTTTAAGTCTTTGAATGTCACTGTCCACTTGCAGATTCTTCCCCTTTATGTGTTCCTGGAAACAATATTCTCAACACTCAGACAAGATCAAGAGATCAGAGAAGGAAAAAGATGGACTGGTTTCAAGGTCAGGCTGGGTTAAATGCTTGGTCTACACACTTTGACTGAGTTTCTTTAAAAGTGCTATTGGAAGCACTGCGGTAACATCGATACAACTTTTTATTTGCTTTACAAGGACTCTCCATTAGTAATTTGTCAATTGGCTTTTTATCCCTCTGAAGACCTTTTTCCTTTATCTTTTTCCTTTTTTTTTTCTTTTTTCTTTTTATTTTTTCTTCTTTCACTTTTCCTTCTTTCTTTTTTCTTTCTTTTTCTCACTTTTGATTTTTATCTTCCTTTTTCTTTTTCCCTCCCTTTTTCTTTCTCTTTTTCCTTTTTATTTTTTTTTGTCTCTTTCTTTTACTACTTCTTCTACTGCTTCTTTTTCTTCTACTTCTTTTTCCTTTTCCTTTTCTTGCAGAAGCATCTCTTTGGAAACAGGGAGGAAAAAGTTCCACCAGTAGAAAAGAAGCAATTTCCTGTGGGCAATGTCTCCGCTAATATGAGATGTCCAAAAGCAGATGCTGGTTGCTTCAGGCTGCCTTACGATATTCTTTTAATCCTTGGCAGTGCATCACGGGTACTGGGTAAACTGCACTCACGCAGATAAGAGTTCATGAAGATTTGAAGTTGGTAACTATATTGCAAAATTCATGCCCTTCTGAATAAACTGCACAATAATAGCCTTACCCTCTGCACAAGGCTTTCAACAAGGCTCCAGCTGAAAGAACCGTCTAATTCAGAGCAGATGAAGCATAAAGAAGCATAAATATTGTACAATGGCTCCAAAAAAGATCATGCATGACCGCATACATCCTAGCTGTCCTTCGCTCATATGTAGATTTAGCAGAGCAAACAGCAGTGCTGTGCCATTAGAACTACCAATATGCATTTATAAACTAACATCGGGAAACAGTGTAGGAAAGGCACTTGGTCATTAGTCCATGATTTAGACCCAGAAGGACTATTGGAAGGGCACCTAAGTTTTCCTCTGGCAACATAGAAGGCTCATTATCTATATTAAAGTCATTATTTCTCTAGGGTAAAGAAAACAAAAACCAAAACCAACAACAACCAAAAGAAAAAAACAACAAACACCCCCCTCCCCCCAAACAAATAAGGTGTTTAAAAGCAGGAGGTGAAGAAAACATGTGCTGCACTTATGCAATGCGTTAAGAGCCTGTGCTGCAGTGAGGGTTGCCATGGAGACTGCTGGATGGCAGCAAAAATGCAATCGGATCTGAAAGCGAGGTGCTGAGAGAATCCCGTCTGAACCCTCAGCTCCCATCCAAGTTGAGGCAAGTTAAGATCTGTCCCTGTTTATTGCTAAAGCAGTCTAGCACTGGGCAAGATCAGACTTAGATGGGGAGCCCTAGTTAGTGGCACAGGAGCTACCAGGAGCTACGACCTTCATAGGAGCTATTCCCTGAGAAGCCACTGTCCCAGAAAGAAAGGAAGGATTTAATTATTGCTTAGCAAGAATGCTGCCTGTGCAACAGCTTTCCTTTTCAGAGCGAGGAGTAAACTACTTAGCCTTAAAAAAAAAATAAATTGGAGCCTCAGGCTGGTGAATCATGAAGCCGATGTCCTGTTTCCCCCTCTCATGAAACCTTCCCTTTCTACAACAGAGAATATTAAGAGTAGCTGCCTCCTTTCTTATAACTACAACTACACTGGAGTAAGGAGTGATGAAAAGGTGAGCTTTATGATTCTGTACATCAAAGTACAGATGTGCCAGCCCCATCCTGCTTCCACACAACCGTCCCAATTAACACAGAGGCACTATCATACTGAGATGCACTTGTGGGTGTCACACTGGGTTGAAGCATCCATCTCAAAATACACAGCTGAAATCCTGACCCTCCCACAATGATATGAGAGTCCTTCACAGAGCACAGTAGGGCCACATTTCTTACATAAAATGTGAACTATAATAGAAGAGTCGCTGTTTGCATGGTCACCAGTCCTCATTCAGACTTTTGGGACTGATGTTGATGAATCAGTGCCAGACTGCAGGTGAGGATCTCTCATTCCTAAATAAATCATCTCATCTCTTCCTTAGCCCAAACAGTGACATAAAGTTTATCTAGTAAAAAGGAAACTGTATTTTTTTTCCAAACTGAAGGGGTCTTTTTTTTTCCTTTTGATTTTTTAAAATAATTTTTATTTTGTTCCCTCTCTTTTTCTTTTTCTTTTTTTTTTTTTTTTTCCTTTTGAATACACCTCTGATTCATCCTATTCCCGAGTTTCCTAGCAAGAGAAACTAACTGGCTTCCTCCATGCAAGACCCTGGGAATTAAATGACATGTTTATAGTACAATAATCTAGAAGCTAGAACCCTGGAGGTAAACAGGGAGTAAATCACTTAAGCAGTACAGATACCATAGTAGGTTTCAGTGGTGGCAAAATTATATTACCACTAATTCGTTATTAAAACAATTCTAAAAAAACCAAATTGCTATACGGCTTAGTTCACTAAGCAATTGCCTGGTCTACAGTCCTTGAGAAAATTCTCTCTCTGTACAAGAAGCTGAATTTTCTTCCCCATGCACAGCGCGCTGTTCAGATCCAGCTAGAAAACAGCATTGTTATCAAATGAAAAATTACCAGGACCACTTTTGGCCCCAAATTACAATGTGTAGTTGATTAATGGGCATGTCCATGATGGAGAAAAAAAATCTGTAACTGAAACTTTAACCCAAAAATGGCTAAAAAATTCTGAAAATGCCTAAGACCAATTTTTCCCTCAATAGTTGTCATGGATGGAGGAGACCATTTATTACAGCTAGGAAGTTTTTTGTGTAAGAAAGTTAAATAATAGAGAAAACTTACATATAATTTATAAATTACTGAAATTGTTTCTTGTTATGCCTATGGAAAAGCAATTCCTTTCCACATATTACTAAGTTCTGCTTTCATTTTAGTCATTCATTTATCAACAGCTCTCTGAGTAATAGAATATTACTTCTTTCAAATAATCCTATCATGCACACATAAATAAGATAGCAATCCCCTGCTACCTGTAAACAGTTCTGCTAATCAAGCACTGGAGGTCTTTCAGTTTGTTCTTGTTTTTAAAAATTCTCATTTGGAATATCCATATTAGTAACATACACTACCTAACACTTCTGAAGTTATATAGGGAGACATTTCTTGTGCTAAAATTAAGGTGGTCTATGCAATCTAAACCCTATCTTTTTGCTCCTTTGTGTCTCCATCCAGCCTTTAATTATGTATGATTTCTTTTCTCCCTGTAGGAATTCAACCTTATTCACTCAGCATTTTGGATGGTTACTAAGGAATGAAGAGCAAGAAGCCTGGAGCTGTCACACAGAAGCTGGACTGGGTTCTGCAAATCTTTTTGAATCCAGCAGTTTCCAGATGAAATGCAGAAGTTGTCCTCAGGGTTGTCTACATTCATTATATTAAATTCTAATACAGTATTTTCATTACTTTCAGTAGTTTGACCTTCTGTTGGTGGAAAGGGACCTATTGAATTAGCATAGCTAAAGTAGTTGTTTTAGCAGTTCACAAACCCTAAAAATTACCAAGCTGTTGCTTCAGTGTTTACTCAATATTCCATTCCTTCCTAATAGATCATGTATTGTGCTACTTCAGAAAAGTCCATATTTTGATGACAAGGTCTATTGAGCCTATTTTCACCACTGCTCAATGGAATCAAACATGATAAAATTTCTGTAAAAGTTAATTACCCTGGTTCATGTAGTGCCCTATAACTTGTGGCTTAGATGGTCTTCCTTTTTTGACCTCACACCACCTAGCCATTACAAAAATTCTCGTCATACACAGATGTTGTGAAAATCAAGAGCTTTGAATCTTAAATAATGCAAAACTAACTAGACTCAGAATCATGAGAGTGCCCTGTGAAGAAACACGTATTTTAATTTAATTTAGAATTAAATAATTAATTAATTAATTTTTAATTTAGAAAATTCACACATTTTCTACTCATCAGGTTGTCAATCCTATGTCAGACTTTGACAATTTTTGCTAGTATCTGACTACTATATCATCACTGAGAGTTAAATATAAATGCACATGAAGTGTGGTTGCTTCTTCACCTTGATACTGACCAGCTGCCCTACCTACCTGGGATCTCAATCCACACAGACATCACTACTCAAGTTGTTGGGTTTGGCACCTTGCTCTGATTGTATCATTCTCTCCATGATGTGTGGACTGATCTTTGCAAACATGAAGCAATCTTCTGTGCTAGCCTTTAAAGTCCTTTACTTTACCCTATTCCTGTAAGACTTGTGATTTGAACAAGATATCAGCCCTCAACTTGTCACTGTTATTGATAATTTGCTTTTCTTATCAACACTCCTACTCTTTACATCCTCTGCTGAAAAAGTCACTCTAAACATTTGTGAAGGAATTCTATTATCGGTTTTAAATCCTCCCTTAAAACCAGCCTTGTCTCAGACTACCCATCCCTCCAGTTTTGTACTGGCGACAAAGAAAGCTTTCTTTACACAGCTTCCTCTATTACGTTGTAAATTTGGCATCAGTGTCTTTACGCTGGGACAACTCACCAGCTACTCCTTGTCAATCTGGAGACTACAGACACAATAGGTAGAGGAGATGATTTTCCTCCCTTGTACAGCTCCTTTCTGTGTGCTGATCTTTGATTAGAGCTCTTAAGGCTACACGAGCAATCAAGGCTTGTGCAATGCAATTAAGACTAATTTTAATAACAACATTGGTATCGTGATTCTCTAACAGAAATTCCCAGTTGTTTCGGGAGAAGACCTGTTATCTTCGATATTTAAATTTCAGCTGCTTCAAGGAATGGAATAGCTACCCCAGGGATTAATGCAGTTGTTGATGAATAGACTAAGCCACTTGCTAGATATATTTTTATTCTTTTCTATGATCTATGAAACCATAGCACCACTCCTTACAGCTCCACAACTGTTTGAATATAAAGCCTGAGTTTCACTATGAGTAGTGGCATCTATCCTCTGGAGAGCCTGGCAACACGAATGCCTTGCTGCAAAGGAGACCTTGCTCTTGAGTTTCAATCTACCAACCTCTGCTTGTGTAGCTGCACTGCCGAGAACTGTCACGGGAACCTGTAGTGTGATCAGCAGGGTAGGACAAAAGATGGCAACGGGAAGAAGAAAAGAAGAAATGGACTAAGGCAAGCAGACAACTGTCATAGAATCACAGAATCATTATTAAGGTTGGAAAAGACCACAAGGATCATCAAGTCCAACCATCAACCCACACCACCTAACTCACTAAACCATGTCCCTCAGCACCACATCTACACGTTTCTTGAACACCTCCAGGGATGGTGACTCCACCACTTCCCTGGGCAGCCTGTTCCAATGCCTGAGCACATCCTGGTAGGAATGGGAACTGTTGGAGAATCCCTTGGTGAAGCTGGGGGACATATAACAGGAAGGCTTGGTTTATTTGCTTGAGATAAAAAATAAATAGATAGGTACATGAGTAAAAGCACTGTGAAGCTTTCTAAAGATGCATGGATCACTTCAGAAACAGAGTCACATTCAGATCCCTGGGATGTGTTTGTCCAATAACAAAAGATTATTATTATTCCTTTCATGCAATGGAAAATATATACTTCCTCCTCCAAGTTAAGTAAATGCAAAACAACTGTAGATTCCAGGAAGCTGAAGCCAGACCAGAGGCAACCGCCAGCTGGTCACTCAGGATTCGTGCAAATACCTCAGGCGGATACATCACGTCACATGCCAGTTATTAGTGTCAGAGCACAGATGTGGTTACTCAGTTTCTTCAAGTAGAATCACAGAATGGTTAGGTTTGGAGGAAAAGTACATCCATTTATCTTTTTTATTTTTCTTTTTGAGATGGAAATATTTCCTTCTTCTTGGAGGCAAAATGAGGGAGGGACACGCATAAAGCTCTTTAGAGATCAAAAAGGTTGCAAAGTGCCTGTTCAATACAGGCATAAGCCAGAGTTGGCACAGCGCAGTACTCTCTGAGGCTTATCTTGAGCTGCTTTAGGGCACTTCCAGCCTGCCCGCTTAAATTAAAAAAATGCAGCATACAGTAAACAAAATCACATTTCCCATACACCTTCCGTTGACTACATACTCCACAGAGCTCAAATAGGACAAGAAGTGAGAGTAACATATCATTGAAGAAAGAGAATTCCCAAACTAATCGTATTGATATAGAAATTACCAGAGAAATTCTAGTAGTTCACCGCAGCGCTTGTTTTTTAAAGATACTAAGGATATGTCTAAAACAAAACGCTAAGTGTTTCTTCAGTAGAGTATAGGTGCACCTGAGTTACGTTTAAATTAATATTGATCACACATCAGCTGTAGCAACAAGGAGATCTTGGAGTTACCAAGTCCCCTGAAAAGCAAAGCAAACTGTCCCATTCTGTACTCTCACATTTTTATGGATATGAACACCTGAAATGTATAACTCATAAATGTTTTTCCTACACAGAAATACTGTGTGTGCTCAAGATACACGCTACAAGTAGTGAAACTGCTTTGCCACAAGAAAATCAATTACAATGCATACTAATTAGATAATTTAGAGAGAGGAATGGATTCTTTTGGGGGGGGGGGGGGGGGACAAAACTCCATAATTTTTCCATAATAGTTCCTTTCCTGTTCTCCATGTCCTGCCTTTGTACCCTTCACATAATTTCCACTCCCTGTTCCTCTTCTATTCCATCTCCCTGTCTTCTCCTGCCACCAAATAGGAAGCTGGGTGACATCAGGGTTAACTTGCTTTATCATCCCAAGCCTGTCTTGCCTCCATCTGTAAACTCACCTGGGAAGAGACAGTCTTACTTTGCATTGCAAAGCATGGGTCCCTTTTATCCCTTCAGCATGATGCTAATGAAGGGCTTTGGTAAGACAGACGATCTCCATATGGATTACAAAAATGAATTTGCATTGTTTGTAATGAAAATTTCGAAATCAGAAAACTACTAATTAGGAGTGCTATTGGCTATACACCTTGAATAGTACTGGAATAAATGTTTGATGACCGAGAAGTTCCAGTGTATAATGTTGTACTGGAGTGTTTCTGCCATCGGCAGCCTCCAGGGTACACTAAATCGAAATCTTCTATTGACTGTCCAAAGCTATACATTTGACACTAGACATTTGTCCCTCGGTCACTTTATCACTTGCCTCCTCACGCTTGGCCCCATCGCTCCTCTGACCTTCTCCTACCCTTCCAACACTGCTGCAGGTTCCTTTTCTTGAGGGAGGAGGGATATATATCTCTTCTGCATCTCAACACATTTCTTTTTGGAAACTAACCGTATTTATTGATTTATTCTATCTTCCCTTTCCTCTAAGCCCTTTAGCCTAAATACTAAGCATAGTAAAAGTTGGAGCATCTGATTCTGTGTCCTTTTGTAGAACAGACATAGACTTTGCAACAGGATCCTCTTCTTATATTAGATCTATTGCTATACCAATTATAGAGGGCATGAGTCCTTCACTGACCCAATAAAAAATATCCAGCTGCAGTAAATCAGGTTTTTCATTCAAAATATGCCTAGTTATATTCTTGTTTTGTCAGTCAAGGTGGCAGCTCACATATCAAAGGAATCAGATGGACTTTGACTTGACTTCAGCTTTACTGTATGAATTGAAATTCCTTTTCCACAAGAACTAGATAATTCCCTCCTGACTGTACACAGTACATCCCTGAATAGGGAAAACGGTTTGTTCGCAATCAGCATATCAATTTTTCAGTTGTATCTCATCTTGATAATTTTCTAGTTTGTCTGATAATTTCTTAATGTATTTTTAAAAATGAAATTAATAATTATTAGAAACTACTTTTTTTCCCCCCTCTCCACATGTTTTCAAGGCAGGATGATAATTACCTTTTCAACTGTTATTATTTTTATAGTGAGTCACCAATGTCCATGGCATTAAGTGGTAAGATACCCAGATCATAGCAAGTGCAAACACAACAATCAGAGGGATTTCTTCAGACCGCTTGATAGGAAGCAGAGATGGTGTAAATATAAAAGCAAAGGGCCAGAAATATGTTCCATACAATTATTTTTGCTGTGCTGCAAAGAGAGCTCAGCTAAAGCATAAGCTGTTTTTGTGCTTAAGGATTCCTAAACTGATTTAATCTATAAGGTTTAAGTTTTGTCCTTTTGGTCCTTGGAATTATACCTCCTGCCGTGCAAAAATTTTACCTGGAGATTTTCTGTAGGTAGACGTTAATTAGAATGAAGTAAGGATGACCAGAGTTTCTATAAAACTGACTCTAAGCCACCGCCTTTCCCTCCATGGCCTTCTTCCATGTACATCTCAAACTGCAGAACTGAGACCTAGTATTTTGTCTTTTGAGTTATTATCAACCAAAAAGATGGCTTGCCAAATATGCCTCACTGCTAGGTATTTTCAGAAAGCTTTTCATTAAAGGATAATGGGACAAAATCACTATTCAGTCACATAAAGGTACAGCCAGCCTGTGTCACTGCCGTTACTCCATCTATAAGCTGAAAAAACCCAGTGCAGAATTTGGTCCATTATCTTTAGGATTAATGCCTGAATGACACAGCTACAATAGATCTGACAGCTTTTCCTGCTAATGTAATTGCATTGCATTGTATTATGAATATTATTAATTAACACTCTATCTGCAGGCAGTCTAATCAGTTAACATATGCCTTTGAAAAATGTAATACTGCCCTGGCGTAAATGGATATTTAAGCTGACTTGTAGAAATCTATTTCCATTCCTTTTTATTCTAGTATTCCTGTTTCTAACTTCATCTCTTCAACATTTGGCAGGGAACACTTAGACTGTGTGAGGCATCCCGTGATCAGTATCCATGGGCTAAAAATGCTGGTAGAAACTGCTGTGAAAATTGCAGGGTTTCCTCCCTAAAGTAATAGCTCTCTGATCTCCCTCTCACAAGAAAAAACAAACAAACAAACAACAGTTTCACTAAAATGCATTCCTGTCTCATAAGTGAGTTCTCATAAATTTTGATGGGACATGTATGTAGATGTGAATCAGGAAATAAAATGAATGGGAAGCGCAACATAAGCCATTTAGGAGAAGTTCTTCATTTCTGCAACAATAATAAAGAGTCTCAAATTCATGATTAATCATAAAAATTATGAGAGACCTTTCCTCCTCCTCTGTCAGTATTTCCACACTTCTTGCTTTGTGTTAAGCTATGATTTGTTGATTAAATTAACATTTTCTATAAGCATGTTCATGGAACGAGCAGCAAGGGTTATTATGGTCTTACAGCAGTTTCCTTGGCATTTTACAAGGCAAGCATAAATCGCATTTCATATTTCAGAGTTTCCACTTCCCTTGAGGGCCTTCAATGAGAAAAGTGCTAACTTAAGCAAAAGAAAAGGAAATGCCTGTATTTTTTGAGCATTATTGCAAGAGGAAAGTAAGTATAGGTGGAAGGAATATTTGGAAAAAAACCAGCATGGATACTACACCCTAGTTGTGTGGCCTAGAACTTTTTTGCTTCTTCGATAATTATAGAAACATTGCAAAAATATTTACTGACTTGTTTTCCTGTGCTCATTTAGAAAGAAGGCTGAATCATGTGTAATTAAGGTTAAGGAAATGAATAAAATAACAACCTACCTAGAGTATGAATTTGTCAGCCCAGATATTCTCAAGCAGTTGGAACTAATCAACAACATCAGATTCACAGCTAAGGATTCCAGTGTCATTCCTAGATCATTATCTATCCAAATATTCAGATAGAGAAAGCAAAACTGTATGATCAGAATTGTTTGCTTGCTGGAAAAATAGGGACAGAGCATCATCAATGAAAAAGGACAGCTGTAAGTATGCACAGGTTATGTAAATGCCAATGAAAAACTGCATTTTAGACAGACATTTTAATGGCTTCACCACCACATAGTTAAAACATACTGTCTACTTCCACCATGGGGAAAGCAATGTTTGCATGAGGACACAATTCAATTTTCCCAGTAACGACCATGCAGGACATGCTTATGCTACAGAACAAATTAAAACGTAAGAACCCTGAAGCTAGGGATGACTTGAGATGGTTGGCTGACCCAGGACAATGCAGTATCACGAGGAGACACTCATCAACAACCCAAAGCACTAAATGCAAACCGGTGTCTGAGGTAGCAAGCTCTGTTTCTCAGCATCCATTAAAACAGTGCCAGCAGTATGCAGATGCAGCTATATTTCTACATCAACCCAGCATTATCTTGGCTGTCTCTGGCTCATTTCCTGTAGTACGGTGTAGATACAGCTATAGCTGCTTGTCTTACTGATTGTCACATATTTGTTTGCCAGGCACAACCCAATTTATTATGCTGCTTGAGCGCGTCTATACTCCATGTGGAGCACATCGGAGATCATCTTCAAGAGTCAGACTTGCCATGCATGCAGAGAGATGATTTGCAGCAGCAAAAACAGATTTGGAAGAAGGCTCTAATGATTTATCCATAAGGCTAAGTAGGACTGAAAGTTTAAATCTACTGCAACAGCTTGCTTGTTTTCACTGTGGGATAAACAGCAGCACAGAAGAAAAATGAAGTACTCCCAGACCAAGCTGCTCGCATCCCAGAACAGTCAGTCCTGGTTATTACTACGCTTCTAGAGCATGGTATCTTCCAGAATGCAAGTGGAATTTAGAGGCACTTTGAGTGCCTTCTTGCAAAAACAGAGGAAAATGTGTCTAGTGGGGCAAAGATTCGCCTTGCATAACCTAGTGATTTGTCAAGTCTGCTATAAAGCTGGGTTACACTGTTTGCACAACGCTGTCAGGCTGATGGAAGTCAGAACTATTCTGTAAAACAAAATAAAAATGAAAAATCAAACCTATGCTGAAAGAGAAGGTAGAGTCTGTCCCAGATAAAACACACGTCAGTGGTCCACATGAACATTAGGAATACAATACCAGTTCGATACCCAGGTAGTTCTGCTGCAATAGCTTTCTCCTTTCAGACTCTTGGCTTGCATGCGACTGTCTTAGTTGCTCTTCATTTCTTTCAGCTTCATTGGGCCAAATTCCAACTACCTGGAGAGGGAGAGTGGAATGGGAAGCTAAGAACATGCACAGAAATAGAACTTAAATCCTGTTGGACCTGGCAACAGCTGCAGAAGCTTCATTCCTATAAAATATTATTACTGATGCTTTTAGATAAACAAATGTGACATGCAATGACTGGGATTAGTTGTGGCAAATTGTTAATGGCTAAGAATGTCACCTTACTATATGCCAGCGGATGTAACTGGGGAGCTTCAGCTTGGTCTGTTTTTTACATATAAAGGATATTTTCTTTATGTCAGTTTTCATCTTGTCTAAGAGAATTAGTTGTAAATTTAGAAAAAATTACTTTGCTTGACATTCATTTCTTCATTACCAGAATAGATTTGGAGTACTTAAAAAAAAAAAAGCTTTCACAAAGTGACTGCTTGAATGACTGAAATAAAAAAAAAAAAAGGCAACAATAAAAAAACCTAAATACAATCAAGAGAGATTATAAATGTCTCACTAAAATTGATGACAAAAGCTGACTACCCATCATCAACATCCAAATCTTTAATCCCAAAAAGGAATAGGGTATCAAAAAGCATCCTTAGAATTAACACACCAGCAACCTTTTCCTTCCAAGCCCATGCAACCAGAATGGTCTCAGTATTGCAGAATTGTCAGTGTTTATTCACTAGGAATCACAACTGATTATATCCATGCCTTTGAGAGAAACAACAAAACTACCAGGTGAACTTTTCCATCACATTAACAACAGGGAATCCTTTGTATAATAATATTTACCACTTTTCAACTTCAGTAGCCATTTCAAATAGCGTAATTTCGCTAAGTGGCAACTAAGAGCACAGGACAACAGTCTGCAAAGGGTATTAGGACAGGAGAGGGAAATTTTAGGTCCTTCAGGGCAGCATAGCTAAAAGTAAGGGAATTAAAACTAGAATAATCAGTGGACTGAGCCTCTGAAAACCTGGTAGCCAATCACACTTCCTATTTTGAGAGCGGGGAATGAAATTAAAACTAGAATAATCAGTGGCCTGAGCCTCTGAAAACCTTGTAGCCAATCACACTTCCTATTTTGAGAGCCTCTAATTAATTTCTATCTCTATTTTTAATGCCATTTATTTTAGATATTTACATATAGCTATTTATAGAGTATATGAGCCTTGTTCATTGCTAAGTGAAGCAACGTTAATGGACTTATCTCTATTTTTAAATGCCATTTATTTTAGATATTTACATACAGATATTTATAGAGTACCATCTCTGCCTTGCTCATTGCTAAGTGAAGCAACGTTAATGGACAAGTTTCAGTAGGAAGTGTGACTCAATGCTATATGTTTACAGAAGTAAGTTATTAAGCTATCCAACAGATTAATAGGAAATGACTTTGAAATGTGTCATTTTCTGTATTTAATCTTCCAGGCAAAGTGTGAGAGCCCCAGAACTGAGGTTTTTTGAAAGAACTTGCAGTGAAAAAGCTTGGTGCAATTGTTTTAAAAGGCCTTAAATTTGAATATTTTTTCTATACATCCTTCAGCTTCTATACATCCATTTGCAGACCACCAGGACCAACCATTCAACTTCCAGTGCATTATTATAGCCTTTTTCCTGAGTGCACCTTGGGAAAGACCTGCTGATTACGTGAATTTTTCAGGCAACGGCAACAGGCTACTCTGTGCCACCGGCTTTCCGACCTGCCCCCCAAGGGATTAGACGCCCACGTGGAAATGACCCAGAGGAAATTACTAAAGGTTTCCTCCAAGTCCCTGGAAAAGATGATATCCAGGAGCCACATGAGGAAAAGTAATCCAGCCTGCCACCCAGTTCTAGCCTAGGTCTGAGGAAGGTGCCTTGGACAGAGGTCTCCAAAGATCAGCTTGCAAAATAAGTCTCTCTGGCAGCAGTCTGTTGCTGGATGACATCTTTCCAGACTCTTCTCTGATGCCAACAGAGCAGTGAACACAAGTTTTGAGCAGTGTTTGATTTATGTATCCATGGTAAACTGTACTGGACATGTGCAATGGAAACATTTCTGTGGATAGCAGATCTTCTCACATCAGAGGGATGTATACGACCTGCTTTGCCAGATGCAGGCAGAGCATAGAGTTCAGTCTATAGCCAAGTAAAGACAATCTTCTAATCTGCATTTTACTGTGGAAACCTGCTTCGTCAGATGCAGGCAGAGCACAGTTCAGTCTATAGCCAAGTAAAGAAAATCTTCTAATCTGCATTTTACTGTGGAAACAGCAGATCAGAGAACTTACATGAGTTACAGAAATTGGAGATTAGATGTTAAAAAAAAAACTCTGGCTTTTAATGAAACCTCAGACCTTTGATTTAAGTCCTCCTCAAAATAGCATAGGTTTTTATCTGAATGATTGCAACTGAAAATAGAGCGAGATAGGTATGCAGTTCTCAGCTGCAGAAAACTGGGGACTACTTCTGTCAGGAAGTTTTACCTTTCTCTTTTCAGTTGTATTCATCCTTCCTTTTCCTCTTCACATATATTAGCTCCTACCTAAACCCTTCACACTGCATTTAGAACCAAATAAAGCATTAATATGTTCATCTGTGTGAAATGTTCTCTTAACTATTACCTCGGGCAGTCATTTAGTTGAATCTGATAGGGGAATGCATTGACATTGTTAAGGTTAATGACCCAGTGATTAACAATACACATTTTGCAGCTCAGTGCTTCCAGTCACTGTTTCACAGAGCAATGCGAACCCCGAACAACAACATGTATTTTATGCTACAATACCTGGTATGGAAGGTTGTTTTTTTTTCCTACATAATAGGTGATGTAAAAAAATCACTGAATGCTCAAATTAGTAGTTCCAAAAGATGGACAAAGTTTTATACTTATCAGAAACGTGAGGCATTTCATAGATGATACTATATTAATCCTGATTATCTCATAAAGTCAGTTTATAAATTGTGTCCCAGTGCATTCAGCTAAATCATCCACAATTTTAAAAATACACTTCTTATGTTCATACTTATGTCTTACTCAAGCTGTAGTGCTATATTAGATCATCCGCAGCACAGATCTGATCTGAACTGATGATCCACATGACTGCCTTTCTACCCAGAGCACACAACCTCACTTTCAGGCTGACCATGGGCAGACAGCTGCATTTGGCATAAAGGTACACCAGTAGGGAAGACCAACACTCCGTCTCACATAAGGACATCTAGATCAAAAAAAAACCCCAAAACTTTGAAAAAAACCTGAAATAGGAATGTGAGTTGGTAATGCTTCAGTGTGTGCACCATGAGGCCATGATGGTTTTGACTGGTATTATACATGTGCATTGTCCTCTGGAAGTGGGATCTGTCTTTGAGTACAACAGTTGGATCCGAAATTCTTGAATACCATATTCTGTGGATATTTTTGCCCCTCAATGTTATGTAGAGAACAAGAGTCATCTCACTCAGTTGTCTTTAAAAAAATAGTGTCCTCTCTTATTGCTTTGTTTTGAGAGCATTGACATCTAAAAATAGCATAACTGCAAGAGACATTATTATTATTATTTCATTCAGAAATAATTTATAAACATTAAGTAATTCACTGAGCTTTACAGCACTCCACTTTTGTTATTAGCACTGAATTAGTATTTTAAAGTATTTCACAGGACCCAGTGTATGCTTGGACTACATTTATTTTTATTTATTTGTTATAAATTAAGAGGTGAGTTGAGACATAATCAGCTTACAACCTATCAGTCATACTTGGTTTCCAAATTTATGCACTTGAATATTCTGATTTTCAGAAGGCCTGTTCAAGAACATGTTCTGTTTAATTAATGGAAGAGGTAAGTGTTCACAGTATCTGAAACTTTTAACAGTTATTTAGGTGATTAAGCATGGACTGAAATGATTTTCTCAATTATTTACTTAAAAAACGTGGAACTACAGTCCAGATTCTCATTCCAATTTACATGTTGGATCCCTGCAGCAAAATATCTAAACTGCAAATTACACAGCAGATAGAAATGGGTTAAATTATTAGTCCTAGAGAATGATTTTCAAGGAGAGGAGTCCATCTCAGAGGTACATCTGTTCTCTCAATCATCTACACAAGCGTGTACCACACACTGGCTCATGTACTAGATAGGCTTTAAGAGGTCTAAGGCTTTAGGAAGAAGATCTGTGAACTGATGCTTAGGCAATTACGATTCCCTTACACCCCTGGTAAGGACAGTGCTGCAGATGCTGCACCTGGCAGACAGGCAGTATGTTGAAGCATTCAAAAGCTATCAGAGTCAGAATGCATTACAGTGCCATGAAAGGTCATTTGCTGAACTTTAAATGCAAAAGGTATATGCTAATCCATGCCAGTCGCTCATATTAAGAGGAGAAAATTTAATGAAGAGAAATAGCTCTCTTTCATAAGAAAATCAGGATGAAAGGCTACAACTTGAAGGCACGGATCAAAGAAGAGGTAGGAGGCAAATTCTCTCTTCAATGCTTGAGAGAAGCGGCAGATGCAGCCAAGATAATGGCAGTAAAACATACCAAAGACATAGTGCTCTTAAGCAAAAATGCCTTTTGTTTAATTCCTGTGATTTATATTACCTTCCTTCTATAACCTTATGGAAACAGACAAGGCCACCCGAGTCACTCTTGACTGGTTTTGAAATGATATCTTAATAACTTTCTGCTGGCTCTGTACCTTCTCAATATTTGTAACATTTTCTGCTCGTGAATATGTACCTTTTTTAACGCATATGGAGATTACCCTTGTTCTCAGGGCAGGAAATTTTGAATGTATTTTTAAAGGTTGTATTTTAAGGAAGCTATGAATGGAAGAAATCTCTGTGTCATCAGGTTCCTTCTAAAATGGAAAATCTCATTCTCAAGTGCTTTAGCCAGACCTATTTCTTTCTTAAAGCAGTTAAACTTTTTACTTCTGCTACTCTTGTTGGAAAATCTGTTCCTGACTCCTACCACCCCGACAGCTAAAAGCAGTCTTCTCTCATGTATTATTTCCTTGCATCAGCCTTGTCTTTCAGCCCAAATAGATTTTTCCTATTCACAGGAATTTATGCCGCTGTTGTTTCTAGACATGTCACCACAGCTTATTTTCATGGGGCTAAGCACTGCAGATATACAATTTCTTCCAGTAAACTGTCTTGGCATTCCAAAAAATCTCTGGATCACTTCTAGTCTGAATTCTTTAGGGTGGGGAGAAGACAATAGTTTAAACGAGGAGGCCACACTGATCTTTGAGCAATGGTATTAACAGCTGCTTCTAGCAGCTCTCCCCATTCCCACAAGGAACACCCAGTTTGAAGGAATGACTCATCCAACCTATTTTATCCATCTCCCTCAGGATGATACAAATGCATTAGGATCAAGTGACTAGGATACTGCTAAAATCTTTGAAGTATTGGAGACTCTTTGGCTAACTTTGACTAACCGGGTCTTCGTAGAAGAGTGTGAGAAGTGGTGATCATTCACAGCAATACATTCATCAGATATGGCTGGTGGCAGCTAGTTAAACAGTGCGGCACCGAGTCAATTTTCCATCACATAAGATACACAACACACTTCACTGTGCTTACCAGAAGGGTTTCACTCTCTTAAAAAAAAATAAAATTAATAACTTATGTAATATATATCTAGAAAATGCATCTATGGTCATAAAAGCAATAAAAGCAACTGGCAATTAGAATTTATAACAAAGAGTTTAGGTTTTCATTCTCTTTTTTTCTTATCCCACAAGGTATCACATACTTTTAAGGTATAAGGTACGTTTGACAGCTAATTTTGAATTCTTGTTAAAATCTCCTCCTGGTGCAGAAAAGACCGTATGTAAACAGGAGATCATGTTTCTCCAGTCTCCAGAGATTCACACTGTTTAGTCAAAGGCTGTTGACCACATTTAATAATCACTGAAATTTAATAAAAAAATTAACATCAGCTACCTGAAGCTTGTATTAAAATGACCTGCTTATTGCTGATGCTCCACCTCTGCTAATGACCTAAAAGAATATGCCTTTCTAGATGCAAAATGATTTACTACTTTAAAATTAAATGGATCTCCTTACAAGTTAAAACAAGGAACCTTCCCGATTGTTTCACACTGGCCATTAGAAGGTGAGACAGAAGGTATGTTTAATCAGATCAAACTCTTGCTCCCCTAGCCATTCTGGCATGTAGAGCACTCAACAAAGATGCCTGCTTTGGCATCTGTATCAGAATTGGGCACGGAGAAGCACTTCTGTGCTACTAACTCATCGCACTGGACAGACCCAAAAGTCTCCACGCAAGACTTGAGGACTACACCCATGGGTGCAGGAAAGGTTATAGTGAAAACTGTAGGAACCGCTAAGATTAAGAGAAGTGCATTGCTGGTATTGCTAAAATAAACAAACAAAAAGAAACAAAAGGAAAGCATAGACAGTTTTAGAAAACAGTCAGTGTACACATGCAAATACCACGTTTCCAATTCAGTTCTGGCTCCTGGCCAGAATGTCGAGGGAGTACAAAGCATTTTCTTAAGCTATAGTAGAACAAAGTTCTTCTACAGCAGTAGTGGCTGAAAGTTCCAGGGTTTTGCTAGTTGGTTGGCTTAGCTGAGTGGGTCACTGAACCAGCTCCACAGCTGACACTGATCCGAGCTGCCCAGCAATGGTTATGACAGAGGAAGTGAAAAAACACAGCAAAGACCAATTTTATCAAAGATCTGTCCAGAACTGAAGCTTCTCACTGAGCTAGCAAGATTATGGTTGACCAGTTATCCTAACTAGCACCGACTTATAGATGGATAATGTGGAACAAATCTTAAACCTCTGCTCTAAGATGCCTAAGATGCTCCGCTTTTAAATCCTTTGCCTAAGGACTGAGCTCTTCCAACAAAGATTTTTCTACCTGAATACATAAGATATACGAAGGATATCAAAGGTATGCAAGAGAGAGTTGACTTGCCCCATGAAGATACACTGCAAGGTAAAGTGAGGAGAAATCTTCACCAATACTATCCATCGCTTATTTCACAGCCAGTGACAACTGCTCCTCACTTTGAAAGGACAGTGACTAGCACATCAGCCACACCAATTATTAAAATAAAAACTTCCAAGCAGCAGATAAGAACTCAATATTTGGAGGCATGGTCATGTCAGTACAGACAGTGGAGCTTTTACTCTTAATTATGTTTTTAAATTCTCCTCTGTCACAGGCAAAAAAGCTGAACAGCAGTGAATATCTCTAAGAAGCAGAAATGCTAATCATAGTGAAATTAATTCTGTCTTCATCAGAGCAAGTAAAATGCCACTTTTACTTTAACAAGACTGCACAAACAAATTAATTCTAAATGCGGCAGCATCGTCCTGCCAGTTGTCTCACAGGGCTCAGTTCTACCTTCTGCTGCTGTTCTTACTCTGTTTGGAAATTTCCTTTCAGGAGGGAGAGTATGCTGGTTTTTGCTGGGGTGGAGTTAATTTTCTTCCCAGTAGCCAGTGCGGGGCTGTGGTTGGGGTTTGTGCTGGGAACAGCGCTGATAACACAGGGATGTGTTGGTCAGGGCTGGGCAGGGCTAACACACAGCCAAGGCCTTTTCTGCTCCTCACCCCACCAGCGAGCATGCTGGGGGTGCACAAGGAGCTGGGAGGGGACACAGCTGGGACAGCTGACCCCAGCTGACCACAGGGATGTTCCACACCACAGGGTGTCATGCTCTGCATGTACAGATGGGGGAAGAAGAAGAAAGGGGGGGACATTCAGAGTGAAGGCGTCTGTCTTCCGAGGTAACTGCTATGCGTGATGCAGCACTGCTTTCCTGGAGATGGCTGAACACCTGCTGCCAATGGGAAATGTTTTGCTTTGCTTGTGTGCACGGCTTTTGCTTTACTTACTAAACTGTCTATCTCAACCCACGAGTTTTCTCACTTTTACTCTTCTGTTTCTCTCCCCCATCCTCATCATCAAGAGCTGTAAGATGCTTTGCACTATCAAAGTGGGAAGGTCAGTAAGGCATGGTCCTTATTTTACTATTATTTTCCATGCTATCGTTACAGCAGAGAGACCCTGAGACCACATTGGGATGTCGAATCTGTGCTTATTAAGACACTTCCATAGTGTAAACTGACAAGGCAGAAATCAGATGCATTATCCCTATTTTAAAGGAATTAAACTGGGACAGGCAATGAAATAGATTGCCTTGGGTGACCCAGAAAACAACTGAAGAGCTGAGACACCTCCTGAATCCCAGACTCCTCAACTACGTAAATTCCTATTTCTCAAATTGTTCAATCATCTGGCCATGCTGGAAGTGAGTGGAGAAGGTGAAGAAAAGAAGTGGAGGGCAAGGGAGGAGTTTTCCTCCATTACTGCCTCTCAGCTTCACATGGCTAAACAAAGAGAAAAAGCTTTTCCTATCTTTGATTTTCATACCATAGTCTATGACTTCCTTCTTTTTTTCCAGTAACATCCTTCTTTTTTCACCTCCCTCTCTCCTTCATCTTTTCCTGGTCCCTTTCTCTACATGGTTCATTTGCAGTTGCGTAGCAACAGCACGTTCCTTAAAAAAGACACTTGGTAGATATAAAAGATTGAATGAAAAAAAGTGAGTTGTACAAGGTCTTAACAAAACCAGAAACCAAACATATGTTCTGACTGTTTCTTTCCAAAGAACTAACTAGAGAGTTGTGTGAGCTGAGGGGAGGTAAGAGTCAAAAAGCATCAACACTTTCGAGATTCATTTTCACCTGTCCTTTTCTAGACCCCTAGGCAGGGTACTCTGTAGCTTCCTGTGTTTGGAAAGACCAAAGAGTGTATGATCCAAGAAGGAATGAGAGTTTAAGGCCCAAACAACCAATGAGAAACCTGTACCAAGGAGAAAAAAAAAAAGGAAATAAACCTGGTATTTTTGCTCACAGCCATGCTTAACTCCTGCAAAAGCCCTAACTGTACTGCTTGCTCTGTAACTTTGAAGGATTCTTCCCCAAAGGCGACTTGATTTGTTCAAGGACACAGGTTAGTAAAAGCAAGTCTCAAACTCAAAAGTTATTAATTCTTCTCAACACATAAAATAGTCACTGGAGAACCCACTGTGATACCTTCCTTACTATTGCGTTTACCTGCATTTATCATAGACAACACTGAATCCAGCAAAAGCCAGGCTTAAGAAAGTCAAGCAGCTTACACACACAAAACAAGAGTCAGATATTTGATAGCATGTTGTAGCAGAGTAGAGGAAGATCAATGTTACACAGAAGGTTAATAGTGAGGATCAAAGAAGTGTTCTCCAACTTTAAGAAATTATTGTTCTATTGCCATGGCATGTCATGTCACGTTGTTGTAAATAACAGAAGCCTATCATACAGAAGTTGACATAATTTCTTCAATCCATAAGTAACTCCTTGTTCCTCAGCATGTGAAGTGTCTTCCCTTCCATTTAGATCCATTACTTCTTTCATTCACTCAGTCTGGAGGAAAAATAGAAGGTGCAGTAAAAGCACGAGAAAGGCCTGATTTCAGAGCAGGATGATACCTTTTGATGGATCTGACTCTTCTATGAGGTGATCATGTGTCAACAGTCGGTATCCATGGCCTCGATCTACTCAGCCTCAATCATTGCCCAGGTTCCCAGCATGCAGATGAAGACCTTTGTGCATAATGACAGAAGTCATGAACATTGTGTCAGGAAAAGGTTCCAAAGCAGCTCTTTCATGACATGAGTAGCAGCAGCAGCTACAAGACATTAGCTGTGCTTAGATTTAAATTTTTTTCCAATGCAGCTACATGCATGATAAGATACAAAAGAGTGTCTTTCCTGGTTATAAAAGCTAGAAGAGAAAGAGCTAGATTCTGAGAGAGATTGGAAATCTTGATCAATCTGATTTTTTCATCTTGATCATATCTTGATCTATTAATTTAATTTCTCTGATGAATCCTTTCCTGTAAAACAGAAATAGTCTGATTCTGTTTCGGGGAAGTTGTGTGATGAACATTTATAAAAGTCTACAAGGATAAAAGCCAGATTCAGGCACTAAGTATTAAATGAATGGCATGAATTAAAATGAAGTCTAGAGAGACCCACACCCCATCTTTCTCTTGCCTGTGTTTTGACTTCAGTGTGCAATGACCAGCAGTCAGATATTAGACTTGAGCTACAGACTAGGAATTTTTTTCATTCGAAATTTTCTGAAAGAGAAAAAGTTTGATTCCTTTCTATCTTTTATGGTAAAAGGAGATAATAGAACATTTAAAGAATGGAAACGTTTTTAATTGCATTCCAGAAGGTCTAAAGTAGATGGGACTTGGAGTCAGAATGGGCTGAAATGGGTGACACATAAGAAAAAGAGGTCTGTGGGCAGAGATGAAGAACTCAAAAGTCAGAGGTCCATAGTAAATCTTTCAGTAATCATCATCCCAGATCATCAGAAAGGAATTCAGAGGAGGAGATTCAATATTTTGAGGGAACTTTAATGAATTCATGGAAAGGCTGATAAATAAGACTTGTGCAAGGTAGCTGACCAGAAGTTATTAGGAAAAAGGATTAGTTTTCTATTTCATAATGGAGCCAGGCAAAGTGAAAAGTTTTTTTTAAGTGCACGAGACTAGATGTACCTAATGGTGCCTGTCCTGAAAAGAGAGTACTGGTCCCATCCAGTGTTTGCCTAGGAAAACACCAGGTAATCCCAACTGTACAGACATGGAAGAAAACAACCATAGATGAAAATCAATCACCGAAGACATGAGCTAAGATGATGCATTAGGTTCAGCCATTTTGCTGATCTGATATACAAAAAGAAAACTAAAAAAGATTGGGATTTGGTAAGGAAGTTGTGATCCCCTCATAGCCATAGGAAGCATAGGTATTTCATGTAGACAAGAACAGAAATGCATCGAGACAGAAGACTTGCAAGAGTCAAGTGTGGCAAGTTGGAGCAGACAGACTGCAATAGCTGGAGGTTTTATTTTTGGATGTGGATGGCAATAATTTTAGTTTCACAAGAAACTAGGATGCACAGACAGCATCAAGAGAACTCAAATTTAAAACATCTGAATGTATCACAATGTTTCTGAAAACATTTAAAGACATAAGACAGTACAGGCTAAACTACATCTCTGTGATGATATGGTGCAGAAAACGCAGATACATCACTGCGTGTCCCCCCAAACAACCTCACCTCCTTCACCTCCTGTCTCAAAATCAGCTCTCAGATGGATTTTTATCAGATGAATCCGGATACATACAGTATATACATTTTTCTCTGAAATGTGGTTCAGTCATTAGAGACCTACAAACACTTTAGCATCTGATGAGCATCGCCCTTGTTTGCCAACTCACAGTATCTACTCTGTTAAATAAAGTCCTTTAAATATTGTTTTGTGGGTAAATGTGATGCTGGTGCAGGAGAAATTACAACATTAATAAATAAATCTCTCTAGCTAACATTGATTAAACTATCTACACTACCCTGTCAAGAACTGCACGCAGGACTACAGTTTTCTTTTAAGAGCAAGAGGAACTAATCTCTCCTGATCTGTATCTTCTAGCAGTAGTGAAATATTTCATTTGTTCACTTTGCCCTGTCTTTTCATCTAATCTAAGGCTGTCAGCAAATGTTATGTTGGTTTGTGAATACAGAATACTGCATGAGCTCACACTGGAGACACTAAATTCATATCAGTTGACTACTAAATAACCGTAAGATAGGCAAACTAATTTCAAGGAGGTATTCACCTCCTGGGACAAAATTCATCCATTCGCAGTATCTACGATGGGTGAGATGACTTTCTGGAGGTGACTATTGCTCTTCATTGACTGCAGAGGAAGTCTACAAAACCAGCTTAAACTATATACTGGAACTGTAGTTCACTTAAGTACATCCTTAATGACTTCATGTTCAACTGTGATTTCACAATGATTACTTCTTCACCCCATCACCAACTCTGTGAGCCATCTAATCTTTTAACGTTATGAATGATTTTGCAAGAATTATTTGCCATATCCAGTATGATACCAAAAAACATTCTAACAGAACGGAAATCGGTAAGTACAATACCGAACGTTAAGATAGCTCATGAATAAATAGCAATAAAGTGCATTTTTTAATAAATTCAGTGACATTTCTGTTTCCTCTATATCCTGATATGTAAGAAAGCAACTTTACTGTAACAGATCATCTCATAACATTTACTCTGGTGTTTGACTTAATGAATCATGTTTATTCTCAGAAATGAGCTCTCCAGATGAGCTCTGGAGAATCTTCTGTGGCAGCTTAACACATAAGAGCCCTCAGCTCTCTCTGCATCCATCTGTTGGAGTTTTTCACACCCTTAACATGGTCTAAGAGAACACATGCCAATGTGTGTGCTGCTGCATTTAATTGTTCAGTAGCTGAACTTATAATCACAGTGAAAATGAAATTCATAGAATCATGGAATGGTTTGGGTTGGAAGGGACCTTAAAGATCATTGAGTTCCAACCCCCTGCCATGGGCAGGGACACCTCCCACTAGCCCAGGTTGCTCAAAGCCTCATCCAGCCTGGCCTTGAACCCCTCCAGGGTTGGGGCATCCACAGCTTCTCTGGGCAACCTGGGGTGATGTGGTAGTCTGTGAACTGGAGCAAACTGTCAGATAACCACTCTTCTACTAAAAGAAAAAAAAAATTGCATAGATAAACATATAGGGCAACAGAGGTACTATGATCTATTCCTTCCCATTACTTCAAATGATTCATTTAGAGGCACGAGGAAGTGCAGAAACAACTGGAACAGCTTCCACAGACCAGAGAAATTAGATCTGGGTGATAAACTTCAGGCTGTACATGACAACAGAACTTATCCTAGCTAGCAACCATCTCTAGTACTGCAGAGGATTTCAGTCAAGAGAATGAGCTGATGTCGTAACAAATTAGCATAGCCAGGAGGATTACAAAATATAACACACAGAAGCATTAGTGATGCACATGATGTGTGCACTTGGGGCTTAATTAGTGATTGGCTGCAGGCCTGAATGCAAAAATAAACCCATGAACTACCCACCAGGAAGATTCCTGGAGCTGTGGATCCCAGTGCTGGGAGGGGCAGGGTGGAGGGGGCAAGTTCCTGGTTTCTTGCAGGCTATAGAACTATCTAGCCATGCCTTCAATGTGTCTAGCCAATTTTTGTCCGTCCAGCCATCAGTAAAGTCATTGCAGCACACATGAGAGCATTTGCTCTCTCTCTCAGTGTTGACAGCAGCAATGAGATTTCTTTCAAGCTCATCTGGTGTTCTGGATAGTGACTAGGGTAAGTAATGAGATCTAGACAGTTCCATACCATTGCAACTGGACTGTTGCTGCTAGCTGGGATGAGGCTAGGTGATGGACACCTACACACGATATAGTGTACACATACTCCCAGCTGATACTGAAGAGGAAAGAATTCACCTCTATTTGAAGGCCATGCAAATCACAAGGTCAAGGGAGGAGTAGAGACTAAATTATAACTCAGAGAATGAAAAATAAAAGATGCCCTCTATTCAGGGCTTTTCATAGAGGTATCAGTCTAATCTGTGGGATCCTCATGTGGAATAAAATCAAGCTACTCTGACACCTGATTCCTTTGGAATAATCGTTAGAATAACAAGTGGAGAGACTAGAATGCAATGGAACCAAAGAGTCATTTCTGTTTCAAGCAACTGCCAAAATACCTATTTACCACTGAGACCAGAACGACTCAGAAGCAGCTGTTGTGCTCTTCTGGGTAAATAATATGTGTTAAAAAATGTATAAACATTTATACATGTTTACCTTAGAGACATCAGCTTCTCTGAAGCAGACATTTCCCTTGCTGCATACATAATACATGTTTTGTTTGAAAAAACTGCCTAAATTCATAAAGGGAGAAAAACCTGTAGGGCACTGTATATGTACAGTTCTGTTATTTCTTGCAAATACAGAAGTACTGGAGCCTTAGCATATAATACAGCCTTACATTCTGTGTTCAAAGACTTCTGCGAGATGCTCAAAGCATTCCTATACATTTGGCAATACTACCCAGCCATTTCTAAGAAAGGCCAGGATTTCCAAAACTATTCACTGAAGTGTAGGCCTTCTTTTGCCTAAGTCCAGTGCAAGCCACAGCAAAGAAAGTGACAACCTCCTCAACAGTGGTGTTCCATAAGGTTTCCATCTCTATCCATCACCATTAGCATCAGGCATTTAGTCTCAGCTAATGGTTGAGGCTCCCTCCACAGTCCACGTAGAGTGAGAGATACGCAATGTGCAGATCTAATATAGTTATAATTCATCACAAATATTATCACAAGTGACTAGCTGATCTACCAGTGGAAAATTATGTTCAGCCAAGGCATGTGTCCAGACACAAGTTCAACCCTTGTTGCTGACCACAGTTGATCAAGCTATAAAAGGGCATTCGTTCCTCCAGATCCTCCAGACAGCAGCGCTCTCCTTGAGTACAGAAACTTGGGTGCCAGTACTTACTTCAATCAGACCAGACATCTTGACTCAGAAGTATCTTTGTGTCTCATTGCAACCCTGCTTAAGATCCACAAGTGTAAACAACTGCTACATTAAACTTACATGGAGAGATATAATTCAGTTTTTCTTTGCATCACCTTACCCACTCTCCAAACTCTGATTAGTAAACATCCATAAAATTAGTCATGTTTGCTAAAGGAATCTATTAATTACCTTAGTGGAAGTTAACAGTCATTCATGCAATGCAACATTGCCTCTGATGAATTAGCAAAGGTAAATAACTTGTAATATGGTATGTGGGATGCTATCCTTGGTAAGAAATAAATTTATTTACCTATCTGTTTACCTATCTATCTGTTTACCTACTTCCCTGCTTTTTTAGTGCTATCTGTTGGTAATCATTTTATATTCCCAAACTTTATATTTAAAGATAACCTTTCTAATATTTAATAAAAATAAATTCATTTGATTGTCTACACTAAAAACCTCCCAATCATTATTTACCAATTCACATGCAAATTTGCAATAAGAGCATATTGTAAACATTGGTCCATGGTAGCAAGGGAGTTAAAAAGTACGACATAGAAAAAAAACGGTCAACTGGGTTTTTTTTTATCAGAAACCTCCTTACTAAGGAAGAACTAAAACCATATCTATTACTCTTACTATTTTCATCTCAAGGTTCAAAGGCTAGAGGGCAGCTTACAAAATGAGTCCCTTGCAATTACGTTGCATCTCATTTTCTTTTAATCCACATTCATAATTTCAACAATTTGATCAAGCATTATTCTCCATCTAGCATTCCTCTCATTGCCAAGATGTCAATATACTCTGCAGAAAGACCTGAGTCTCCAGGTTATAATTAACAGAATTTTAATTATTAATTGATATATTATTGATAAAATCATTATGAGTGGTCATGGTCTTTGTACCATTAACGGGGGGAGTGCTATGAGATTTTTATACATCTTTATCTGGGACATCTTTTTCTTTTCTAATATGTATTGTGTTAGTTAAGTGATGCTCTTAATAAATTAGTGTTATTCCAACTGCATGATAACTATCAACGTATCCATCAGTGCAAGGGCATGCAGGTAAAAAATAAAATAACTTCTTACATCCTAATGTAAGAAGTCCTAATGCAGACATCAAATTCATTTGACTTTTTTGTGTGTATGTGTAATGTATCTGGCCTTAGTCACGATGCTTCTGCAACGGCCTTTGCCAGCAGGTATCTATGTGACAAAATTTTATATAGTAGGCAGTCAAGAAAACCAAGAATCCATGAAAACTGAAGGGTATAGTTGTATCTGACCAGATAGGACAGCTCGGAAAGCAGCGCACCAGAGTATTTACTTTAAGTGCTCACAGTCTTGTTAATTTGGTGCAAAATATATCACACAAAATGAAACCAGGAGTTTTCACGGAAGGAATATAAGACAGTTCTAAACACCAGTTGCTTTGCTTATGTATTTCTAAATATAGTGTGTTCTAAATACGTACTGCTGTACGGCTCAAGATGCATAGATATTTCTCTGTGCTAATTATGACGGGGAAAAACAACAGACCAATACATTGGCTGCTGATGACAGTGATGTTCAGAAGACAGACAGGTTTCAATATAACATATCAACTGAAAACAAGAAGGTGAAAACACTGAAGTATGTTTAAAGAAAATTTTAAAGAAACTGTTTATTATTGTTCCAAAAAATAAGTGTATTTCTGAAGAATGTTGGTAATAGCCCAGGTCTGAAATTTTCAAGGGGAAGATTAATTTAAATTATCAAACAAGATTAGAAATTATACAGAAGGTCAAGAAAATGAAATTAAAATGAAGTAACTGTCTAATTCAGAATTTAGCCTTAAGTCTATATAAAGTTGTGAAAGGAAGAAACAAAACAAAAAAACTTTATTTTTGAAGACGTAGTCAATTCATTTTCCAGGGAGTTAATTAGGCTTGTCCTGACACTGCCCAGAGGAGTAATGGGAAACCTCCATGATGCTGGTTAAAAAAATTCATTGCTTCCAGTGGTCAAACATGTCAGCTGCATGGGGGGGGTGGGGTGGGGGGTGTGTGTGTGTGTGTGTGTGTGTGTGTGTGTTTATGGGAAAAAAGAGACTCTTCTGACTATAAAAACTGCCAGCTAAACTTCTCATTCTATTCCAGACTTTTCCCTCTGTGTTCTTTGCTAATAATCCTTCCTAAAATCTCTCTCATGTTCAGGAGCTGGACTAAGCCTGACTTTTTGTGGCAGCTCATCTCTGATAGTGCACAGGAGACAGAGATGCATTTAAATTCAAACCTGGCATTGTGTTTCAAGGACATAATATTAAAAGGATATCGAGGCTAAAGGGAATGCAAAAAAAACCCATTCCCATGGAGTATTCTCTTATTATAGTCACATTTAATATTTCCCTAGCGCCAATGCCAAGCTCATGAGAGCAGGGCTAGAACAGAAGGTAAGGTAGAGGAGCTGACAATTACTCAGGCACCATGCTAAACTGGGGAATATATAAAATTGTATTTTCTTGAAGCATCTGTGTGCACTCCTTACATTTTAGAAAGCTGACTTTCACCTCCAAAATAAACTTGCATCTTAACGGAGTAATTCTATCCCCGAAGACAAAATCCTTTCACTCGTGCTGATGTAGTGTGATTACACTGATATATAATGGACTAGGTAATTGTTGAGTTTACCAAGAACGTCTGCTAAACATGCAGAGAAACAGCCACCAACAATGAATGAGTTATCATGTAGTCATCGCAAAAAGTGGGCATACTCTCTGAATGAGATCTACAGATATCTTCCGTATAGCACATCATGTTTTAATCTGCTTACATATGTTACATCTCTATCAGGGACAAGAATTTGATTGGATATACATCATTTAGCTGGAGGCAATAAGGAGTCTTTCCTAAGAAGCAAATATTAGTTCCTTTGCCAGTCTTATTCTGTGGGTCTTTAACACTGGAACTGCACTCTTGTTTTAATTTAGGAGATAACTGAAAGTGCATTTAATAAGATTCATTACCCTTAAGCAGTACATTAGTTGTTATCGCTAATAAATAATCTATAAAGGAAAAAGAACTCAAAGAATTTATCCAGTTTTATATCCAACTGCTTCCCTTAAATGAAAATTTTATTAGTATAATTGAAGATAGCAGAAAGCACATGATACGAGACAGCTCTAAATATACAAATTTGCACATTTTACAAGCTTGGTTTGACTTTAAAATGCCCACTTGAACGTTGCAAGTGCAAATCGCAGCCCTTATAATTTAAAATCTGAGTCACGCTGACAGAGCCGAGTGGTTCTGCAGCGCAGGCTGAATGTGTTTGAGCTTTTGGGAGCAGTCACATTACGGCTGGAGTCATGATACTGCTTCTTCCCCACCCTTTTGGAGAGTAGGAGGGATGTCTGTACTGTACCAGGTGCTATTTTCATACCTATTATTTTAGGTACAAAATAATCTCAGCATCTGATGATGAGACATTCTCTGGCTTCCAAAAACATCAAAAGCATCCACCTATGTCAAACCTAAAAGAGGCAACAAATCTCTGTAGCATATGCCACTAAGGCTTTCTTTTTTGTGAAAGTTTAACTTTCTCTTGGAAAAATAAAATTGAGCTGTCCTCTTCCACCAGATAACCCTTGGATCCTCTCCTTACCAGAAAGATAAGCATCCTCCCTTTCATTGTTTTTCATATAGGATTCAAATTATCCCCTAATTGTCTTACTTCTTTCCAAGTCAAAAGTTCTTCCTCCATCACTTCTATGCTAATCTCCACTCTCAGTATCTCTTCACAGCCTTTTGTTTTCTAATTACTTTCTTCTTTATATAATACAGCAACATCAATCTCTTTTTTTTTTCCCCTTTTCAGGATTTTATGTCCTTTAGCAATCTGTCCCCTGAGGGCTGTTAGCAGGAATCATAAACTCAGCATAAGGTCAGTTTTCATGCAAGGGACACAAAAACTTTTACCTTGTGAGATTCACCCAGCAAGCTAAACACACGATCAGTATTCTGCATGGACTAGTAGTTGAGACCTTTTTGACAAATCCCTGCAGAAGCTGCAAAAGTGACAGAAAAGCATAACAAATACACAAGTAGGGAAAAAAAAATTAAAATATATTTGCCAGAAAGATTAAAATATCCAGTGGCTCCCTTTGTTAAGAACTATGTGTAATGGAGACTTGTACTGAGGTGTCCCATCTAATTCACACA
This sequence comes from Pterocles gutturalis, assembly GCF_000699245.1. Taxonomy (NCBI): domain Eukaryota; kingdom Metazoa; phylum Chordata; class Aves; order Pterocliformes; family Pteroclidae; genus Pterocles; species Pterocles gutturalis. The sequence goes on from NW_010128059.1 coordinate 42,607, forward strand.
CACTTTCAACATAAAAGACTAATTTTATATGAAGGTGGGGTTTTTTTCTTTAAAATTAATTTATAATTATTTCTTTAAAAAGTGGAAGAAATTCACCAGAAAGCAAAGAGGTTATTCTGTCCAGTTCTACCAATGAATGGACCTGAAAGATGGAAGGATTCAAATGACCTCCAAGGGGAGGACTGAAACATAGAACATTCCATGATTCTATGATAGAACACCTCCAGTTTTGATGTGTCTCATCCTGCAAGAAAGGGATTCAGATCTGATGCTGTTCCCTCATTCTGTAGTTGTCTTTTTGAAGTGACCCCCATCTGCACAGCTTCCATAGGAGATGTCTAAAGCATTTACTTGCAATAAGTTCATTACATGCTCCAATGCTACAACAGCAGAGACCTAAAAAGTTCTAAAGAAAATAAAGGTCCAAAGCTGTGGATCCTGCCAGAAGAACCCAAGTTTATGGGGATAGGGTTTAACCAGACTTTGGAAATGCAAGAACTGTGTCACAAATGGCTTGTTATAGACACAGGAAATGCATACGTATTTATAAAAGAAATTCTGAGTCCCCAAAAACTGATCTACGACAGTATCCCCATTTATATTTGCCAACCAATATAGGTGGCAGCCTGTATTTAACAAAAACCAGGTTTCATGTACGGTAAAATTGACCAGCCTTTGGTGTCTTATTGTTGGCACTGGTTTCTGATATAGACACCTGAGGTGAAAAATAAGATACACTCTCAAATATATGAATAAATTCTGATTGTGAATTATTCCCTTTAGTTGCACAGAGGAAATAACAATGTGAGAAGGATGGTTCTTGAAACTCCCTCTCACTGGCTTCGTTGCAACAAAATATTTTTATATTTTTTTGAGATTGGAACAATTTCTTCAATTGTTCAAGTTCTCCATTTTTTAATTAAACAATGCTCTAATTAAATTTCAATTTGATTGCTTCAGGTAAAACAGAATAAAAAAATGTTGAGCTCCAAAATGTAATTAATTTAAATGAGAATTTTTTATCTTTTCCTAGAGTTACAGGACTTTCTTCAGAGGAATTATTCATCTAGTCTCCTGGTTATAAATCTTTTAAACTAACAAGGTCAAGAAAGAAAAAAATTCCTTCCCCTTCCATATTAGGAAAATAACTCACACTCATTCCTTCCTAACACCACCTATGAGACACCAAATGTTGAAAGCATAAAGAACAGATTTATGCAAATAGCAAAACACAGAAACTGAATGACAGCAAAATAGAGGAGCTTTAGGAAGCTAGAGAATTTTTTCTTCAGCAATTCTGGCATTTGCAGTTTTAAATAGCAGCTATCCAGTTTCACATAGTCTACCATTGCTTCAGAGACAAAAACTGCAAGACCTGATAATGAGATTACTCCGAATTGATACCAGCCGGAATATGCTGCATTCAGACCAGTCTCATGAATTATGAAAAGTCAGTACGACACAGTGACTATGCACAAAGCTCATATTTGACCAGAGGACATGTGAAGCACCAAGTCGTGTCCAGGTGATCTCTTGAGTGCTGGGCTTGTGACCAAGCTCAGCTCTTCTCTGAAACACATCAGCTATACTCCGTGGCAGAGAATGAGCCCCTCACCTCTGTCCTGTGCCACATCAGCCCAATTTAGCCTTCTTTACGTTGTGAAGGACCAGTCTCAGCTAGATTCTGTGTATTTGAAAGTAACACAGGATGGATGGATGTATATAGCTCATTTTATTTTTCTTAAATACTGTGGCTTCATGTGTACCAGCCGCTAGGACCAGGCTATTACACATCCATGAGAGGGCACTCGCTGGCAAAACACTAATTGACAAATGTCAAAAATTGTCATGGAGCATAACAAAATACGTTTCACATCAGTTCCCCAAGAGAGCAAAAAGGATCTTCCCCACTGCCAGACATACCTGGGTCTTATTTCAGGGCTGGGATTTGTCGGTGCTGATGGAATGCAAGTGAAAACTGAGGAGATATGCACCTTTTTAACAAACAAGCAAATGGTTTAGAAATCAATCTCTCTATGTGTCAAATATCTATAATAGAACTTTCTTCTCTGGAAGAAATCTCAAGCCTCTTCTTGCTCCCAAAGAGACAAAACCAACTGTTACAAAATTTACAAAGGAAATACACTTCAATTCCCTGGAGCAGTCCAAAGTTACACCTACATACTCTATAAACTAAGGGAAGCTATATAAAATAATTTCTTATATAAAACAGAATAGAAATTAGTATATTCAGAGAGCAGGTATATTTTGTATCAGTTTTTGTGAGGAAATTCCCAAGAAGGAAAACAGTGATATTAATAAACCAGTGGAGAACCAAATATTTGACTACATGAGTTTGAATATGATACTTAAACAAAATACAAAGATGAAACACTATATTTCAATCACAAAATTCTTGCTGTATGCAGGGGAAGACTTCCTATCATCTACAGCTTCAGAACTCTTTCTTTTCATGTATAAAATTTTGAATGCGATGTATCCTTAATTTCAATGATTGATATTTTGTATGCAGTTCTAAATTCAAATGCATACTGTTCTCCTTACTTGAGAGGATGACAGGGTTTTTGAACAGTTATTTTATATCTCGTAATTGAAAGCAAAAGCCTAAGTAATTTCATTATAAAGGAATTAATGGCTCGTACCACTCACTGATAATATTAACTGGCATCATTTGTTTTTCCCCCACCTTGTTAAAATATGTTCTGTCTCTTTAAATCAAGACTTCAAAACATTTTCAAAGCTGTCTCCACCCATATATCTTGTCACCCAGTTCACAGAATTAAATCAGAATGGAATTCTGAACTTGGATTAGGTTGGATCAGTTCTCCTGATGCTGTTACTTGCAGCTCCTTGAGGCTGGGAGAGGACCTGGGGAGAGGACATCCGTCTTCTCTTTCACCTCATGTCACCATTAGAAGTTACCTATTTTCTCTGTACCACAGTAAGAAATATGAATGCAGCAATTCATTCCTTTGAAGAAACACCTTTGCAGTCATTACAGGTAGGAGCTCTGACAATGAGCACCAGATGATTTCTAAGATTTAAGGAAAAAAAAATGACCCTTTTGTTCTAGGAATGGTTTTCCCTTTTTTGTACACAAGATCATTATGGTTGCCAAGTTTAAATCTTAGGATTTTGCTCTAGCAGTTCCTTCTGGATGGGCTTCTGAGGTTTAACATTAAGGAGTGCTTCAGGTAGAGTCATTCTTCATAGACTTCCCATCAACAATTCTACTGGAGAGAATCCAGATGCAACTGATCAATACATCACAACTGTTGTACATACCATCTTCTCATGGTTTGCACCTTTTTTTTTTTAGAGTTTGTGCCACTCTGCCTTCTCTTTGCTGAAGAGTTATAATGATTTTTGATTTGAGTGTTAAAAAAACCAAAATCAACGTTTTCAGCAAATGCAGGACATGCATCAGAGCTGTTAATATAAGGCCCACAGCCTTCTAGGAGTGGCTTAGGAATTTCACACATTTTAAGAACTGGCTTTAGTTCTTGGATGACAGGTGCAGCTGACATCTGTGAAAGTACACTACCGACAACCAAAGTCGGTATATATGGAGAAATAATCAGCTACAACAAGGTATGTGTGTCCTCTCAAAAAAAAAAACAAACCAAAAAAACCAAAAAGCAACAAAACCCAACAACGCCATTTCTGTCTGCTGCCAAGGTCTGTCAAGTAGCTTTGTAGAGATTAATAGTATCAGCAACTGTTTCCTGGGAGGGGTTGTCTGGATATTCTTGTTTGATGATTTTCCCTCCCATGTTATATTCTTCACAGCTGTTACTTAGGTTTGGATCGTCCTAGTCAGACCCTACAAACTGCTATATTCGTGCTATGCTCTTGTTCGTACTCTTGCCTCTCTTCAGGATTTTGGAGAGCAGCTATTCTGACGTCTCAGCGGATTAAAAATACTTTCATTCCATAATCCCAATGTCACTTATCTGAAAGTCAACTTCTGTTTACTACTGTGGTAAACAATCTGTTGGAATTTCAACCCCTTGACCTTTTCTTCTTTGGCAGCAATGAATAAATTTGATTTATATTTAATGAATAATGAATAAAAATGTTATTTCTATGGATTGACAGAGAATTATTATTGCCAGGTTGATGATCTTTAAGGTCCTTTCCAACCCTAACGATTCTATAATACTAACGTATCTATTTGGGCATCTTCCTCAAAAGTTCTGTTCTTTCACATGAGTTTCTGCCTAAAAAAGACTTTCCATAGGAATATTTGCTGCTATCAAAGATTAAAAGAAAGCACCATGTCCAACCAGACCCTTTGAATCTCAAAGGAAAGGTCATTTGTTGAATATGAATCCAATAATGGCAGAGATGCTACTATCTGTTTTGGTGCCATCAAACTAGCTACATATATAAAAACTAAAAGCATTTTGCAACTCTGCAGCTTTCTGAGCAGGCTATACATTGGAAGATACCATTTTTTTGATTTCTCTGTAACTTTTTGATATGAATATAACAGAGAGTGGGGGGTTTTTTTGTCTCCAGACAGGTTTTCTTATACCAAACAACTCTGCATCCCTTGTCTTTACCTCTAGATGCCAGGCACAGTGCAGAATACTGTGCCAAAGAGGTAGATGTGTCAATACTTCTTTAATTTTGTTAAATGCCTTTCTTACTTTCTTTCAAAAAAATCTGGTCTTTCTGACCATTGCAACATTGCTGCTTTCAGAAACTTTGCTGGGATTTGTCTAGAACTTCAGAAATGCGATGGTTCACCAGAACTGCATATTTCTTAATACTAACCAGCACACGTTTTATCTGCTCCTTTTCACCAGTAGTAGCCTCATTCAGAGCAAGGCCAGCTTGTTGAAAGTATCTTAAAATTCACCATGCTCAGTTTTATTTCTGTCATAAACCAACACATCTTCTGCATGGTAAAGGATGCCAAGCAACCCTGGCACCATCTGAGACTTCTTTTGCAGAAATATTCCGTTGCTAGAGTGATGCTGACTGGGAGCCAGCTGACAAGGTACCTTCCAAATATCATGATGAATACAGTTAATGCTTAAGATTCGTTCATGAAAAAGCCAGGGAGGAGAAAGGCCAAGAGGACTTTCAAAGTATCTAACTTTGAGAATATTTGTTTTATGGTAAACAAGCTAATATAAGAATCTGGTTTTATTTCTCCACATACGTATGCCTGTTTTCTGCTGAGCTTTGGGACTTTCATTGCGTATGAGTCCTTAACTACTTTTACCTGTCAGATACCTCTCATATCTTCCATTTCCTTACCTTCTCTAGAAAGAAAATACAGAAGTCAGAGGCTGTTGTTCGAACTGCTGATGTCACAAGTTTGATTTTGTAATCTCTTTGCAACTCTTCTATTCCCACAAAGACATGTGATTTGTCTTTTTGCTGCTGATGCATCCTTGACCTTGTTTTGCTGGCAGTGGGAGAGGACCAGTCTTTGAATTATATTTTTCCAAAGACCATAATTTTCTTCAGTTCACCTGAATACTGACCACAAACATCCTATGTCACATTAAAACTACTCCTGTATATATTTTCATTTGCCTTTACAAATACCTGTTATTAGATTGACTATAAATTATTACTGAAATTATAATGAACAGTTTTGGTTAAGAATTTCAACATTCTGTTCATGCTAGTGTTTTGGTTTTTTTTTTTTTTTCCTATTATAACAGAAATAAGGATTCACTGCTACCTAAAGCTAAAAATTCCTAGGATCATTTTTATTTTTCTGGGAAACTGCCATGTTGCTGCACAACAGTCCACCTTTTGGTGTGAACTATATCCTGTTTCTTCTGCTAAGCACAGTTGTCAGCTGTACTTTCTGCTTTACTACATCTTCCACTGATTTTCCATCTCCCTCCCGTACTGAAATTTTTTGGTCTTTCCATTCTTAGTGTAGTAAATTCAACAGAACTCTTCTCTTATTTGTGTCTTCATTCTTTATTCAATCAATATTGTCTGATATTATCTCCCTTTCTGCTACTGAAAGAAAGAAATCATATAGCTACTTTTTCTTTTTTTGCTGTATCCTTTACAAGAGTGTACTGGTAGAATTGTCAATCAATATAAATGACTTTTTTTTTTTCTCCTACTAGATGTAACTGAAATTGTGCTAGTAGATCAGTGTCTCTGATATCTTACTAGGTCTCCTTTTACTATTTCATATTTGCAATGTTCAGTCAGACTGACCAGGGTAATAAAATTTACTTCCTCTGGGACCTGGTATCTCCTTTTACATTTGACCCTCTCATATATTTTGTCATTTCTGCCTACGAAATGAGCATCAAAAGCTTCTCTTTGTTGCAATTTGTTTCTGTCTTAGGTGGTTTTAGACCATATAGCTTATCACTATAAGAACAATTCTGATGAACAGCAGAATCTGCTATTATTGGGCTATTCCCTCTTCAAGCAGAAACTTTCCTCTATCTTCTGTCTGTATCCAGCAAGACCAGGTGTCTGAAATATCAAAATCAATCTGATTCAAGAGCAATTTCCCATCTCTGTTCCAATACTGAAATGACCACTTTGTAAAAAAAAAAAATTCATGGATCTTTCCACTCAATTTTTCCCTTGCTTTATTCTCTCATTTTTCTGGTTGCTCTTAGAGTCTACTACTTATTTTTTTTCTCAGATCGTATAAGACAAAAGGCACAGTTGTTGACTTGCTCTTCATGAGCTCCCTACCTAGTATATCTTCCCACAGAATCACAGAATGTTAGAGATGGGAAGGGACCTCGAAAGATCATCTAGTCCAATCCCCCTGCCGGAGCAGGACACCTAGATCAGATCACACAGGAACGCATCCAGGCGGGCTTTGAATGTCTCCAGAGAAGGAGACTCCACACCCTCTCTGGGCAGCCTGTTCCAGTGCTCTGTCACCCTCACCGTGAAGAAGTTTTTTCTCATATTCAAGTGGAACCTCCTATGTTCCAGCTTGAACCCACTGCCCCTTGTCCTATCACTAGATGTCACAGAGAAGAGCCTGGCTCCATCCTCCTGACACTCACCCTTTACGTATTTATAAACATTGATTAGGTCACCCCTCAGTCTCCTCTTTTCCAGGCTAAAGAGACCCAGCTCCCTCAGCCTTTCCTCATAAAGGAGATGCTCCATTCCCTTAACCATCTTCGTGGCTCTGCGCTGCATCCCCATATGATATATTCTAGCTTTACAGTAACATATTTTCTTTTTCCCTTTTTTTTCTCCTCCAATATCTCTTGTCCTCCTTAATTTTTTACATAGTAGGAAAATATGACTAGCTTCCAAAAAAAAAATTACCTTGAGAGGGACAGTCACCATTTCTTTCCAGTTCTACCCATATTGCATATTCTTACAGGCATCCGTAAGTTAATTGACTGTAGAGATATTTGTCATTAGGTAAAGCAAAGAACCACCTGAAAAACTACAGAACCATCTATCTCATTTCACTAACTACACAGGCAACCCCTGCCGCTGATTTCAGATGACCAGTTCCCTTCCTGTGTTCTCTGCTAGGAAACTAATCACGTCCACATCTACCTTAGGCTCCTGAAACAATTACCCTGGATCAGAGCCTCTCTTTGTTTATTTATACACTTACTCTCTGCAAAGGATACAGTTTCAGGCAACATCTAATCAATTCCTTTACCTCTACTGGTGGAATCAGTGACAACTCAAGAGGCTGGTTTAGCTTCAAGGAGAAACACAAACATTTTGGATGTTTTTGGCTGGAGAATAAAAATGCTAAAACCAACCCTTAGGCCACAGTCTAACTAGAATCCTACTTTGATCTCTTAGTTAATTTTATATTTTAGATTTTTTATATAATTAATTTTATTTATTTTAAACTTTAAAATAATATAGTTCAGCCATACATATCAAACAAGTATTATGAATCTGTAGCAATGTTTAACATAATGTTTTCTTTTTTCTCATATGCATACATATACATCTTTACACCCTATGTGATATGTCAGTAAAAAGAAAGATTTGTCCAAGATATATTGCCTTTTGCTTGCAGTGGTGTATTGTCCCATATTGTATTTTATCAACGTAAGGCTTTGTGGTTTTTATTGCACACTTATCACAGAATCACAGAATTATTAAGGTTGGAAAAGACCTCAAGGATCAAGTCCAACCCAACCCCACCTAACTCACTAACCCATGTCCCAGAGCACCACATCTACACGTTTCTGGAACCCCTCCAGGGATGGTGACTCCACCACTGCCCTGGGCAGCCTGTTCCAATGCCTGAGCACAGTAGCCAAAACCTCCCCTGGCACAACTTGAGGC